>NC_057807.1:407612542-407885377 GCF_018294505.1 Triticum aestivum
AAACAACATTTGAATGTTTCAATTCGGTGTACATTGTAAGATTTGAACTAAGGACCATGCATATGGGATACTATTTTGAATTCGTGCCATACTAGGTTTCGAAAAGTTGACTGACTCGATTTTTTGTGCTATTTTGTAGGTCATATGTTTGAATCCATCCAAAAGTTTTCTCTATACCATGGTGTTCATCATATACACATGAAGTTGTATTAAAAAAGTAGCATGGATACAGTGAAATGCGAAATCCACGTTAGAATTGGAGATCGCTACGTGACACACACTCTAATTCAAATAACTAATTATGTGACACACACACTCTAATCCACGTTAGCGTGGATATCGTTTTGATTTTTTTTCAAATAACTCCTCATTAATTAATTTATAGTACTCCCTCTGTTCACTTTTATAAGACCTTGAAGACATTTCAGACAATGTGCAAAATAGTTCATTTTAAGTTGTATGAAACGACTTACAAAAGTGAACCGAGGGAGTATCTCGTTTCGAATGACTAATTATTGCAAGGAAAACATGGGCATGGTAATACATACAGATTCGTTTGCAAATGAAAGAAGATTCGTTTGCATTATCAAATGTAGGCGCACCATGAAGACTAGGGTCGTGTCGTGGTGGTCGCGTGTGTCGGACAGACGCGTAGCACCAAGCCACCCACCCACCTCCCTCCCTCCCCCCTCCCCCCCAAAAAAATGACGACGACAAAATAAGTTCGCGCTTCCACGTTTCGGATTGAAATATCTGGCGGCCCCAATTCCAGCCCTGCAAAATCTCCCTTCTCCACCGTCCCCTTCCACGCCCAGATTGCTCAAATCCCTAATTCGCCGCCAACCCAAGCAAAGTTCGAGTCGCCCCTCGTCTAGTCTCTTTCCCCACCTTTGTGCGGGACGACTACGACGAAGACATCGGTCGCGCTTCACCGCCGCACCGGAACTACCTCATCTATGCCCTCGTCCACTGCACCGGGTGGTCCACTGACAACGTCGGCCACCGCAACCGACGTGCCTCACAGACACCGACTTCCACCGCATCAGGTGCGCTTCATCGACACCGTCTCCCAGCTCACTGGGGCTACTTCACCGAGCACATTGTCGCACCTCCACTCCCCGACGCCGTTGGGGCTTCACCAACGGTCTTGTCCACTGCATCGTAGTGCTCCGCTGCCACTCAAGATCTGCATCCGTGCACGGCCAGCCAACGCCAGTGCATCACCCTCAATGGCTCTGAAGTGACCCACACTCTTGCTAGGCGAGCATGCCCAAACGACGGCCCGAACTAGGTATCCACACATCACTCCCTTGTGCATTGTTCCGATGATGTTTGGATATCCTTTCACTGCTCCCTTAGCTTACACGCCTATGCAACTCTGACTTTAACTCTTATTTCTTTTGGAGATATCATCTGAAACAAGCAAATCCATTTTTTAGCGAAGCATGACGAAGCTACGGGATCTGGTACACATCCTGCACACCCGTATAACCTTGTAAGTATCTGTCCTCCAGTACAACATCAAGGTCGATTCCTCTTATTTGATCAACCATTCGCCATGTCAAAAATGCAGAGGGGGATGCAAGGAGCACAAGGCCCGCACATCCAAGCAAGTGGTAACATGGACTTGTAGATGGAACATCCCAAGCGCAAGCAGAGCTCCAGTGAGCCTGTACAACCAGCTAGCGTAAGTCCCTGCATTTCATTTAATTCATACTGGCATTCGTGTATGATTTGTGTGTAGTGGCAGATCAACAAATTCAAGTTGCCAGGGGCGAACATTTAACTTAAACAATACGAAGGCACTTGCACTCCGGAAATCAACGTAACTTGAGAAATGTGAAGCTACATGCACTTTGAAAACCAGCTAATGATCCAAAGTAGTTCAGATTATAAACACTAAATGATGCAAGCACCAAAAAACACAAAATGCAACATGGTTTACAAGGACTACAAACATGGTCTGTACCTGCTTGAATTATTCGTTCTCTGGCTGAAAATATCAAAGTGTAATTGCACCTATAACCAGTGCGCAAACTGCATATCAATATATCTATCCTGCACAAGTACGCCAATAGTTTCAAATAACAGATTAGAAAAGTATTTATGCTATGTTGTCATGATACAGGGACATTCTGGTAGATGGCCTTGACGTTTCCTCAAGCTATGAAAATGCACTACAATTTGCTTGTCATCAATGCCTGCAAATCTCTATGTCTCTCTCAACATAGCATATCATCATTAGACACTAAATCCTTCAATGGGAGCTTGCAAAATGCTTGCATTAGATTCCTCATTAGAGACTATATGTTCATCACCAGGAGCATGTAAAATGTTTGCATCAAATCCTTCATTACTAGTTTGTTCATTAGACACTTTAGGCTCAAGAACAACATGAGCTTATATGTTTGCACCGGAAACTTGATTATATACATCAGATTCAGTCTGTATAGTATTGATTGGGGGAGTTATAAAATAAATAGAAATTGGTTTCATTTTCTCATAGATTCCCTACATACAAGCAGTTTTACAACGCCGTCAGGTTTAACTATTGGTCAATTGAAGAGTTGAATTAGATATAATCAGGGATGTGATGTACCTGATTGTTGCGCATGATACTCTTGCAAGCTGCGACTGTCTATTTGCACAAGCTCGATGCCATGCCCGTGATGCCGCCCCTGCCTCCCACGCAGGCTACACCCAGGGTTGGATCTTCATCTTCTTGTCCATCCGTTTGCTTGAAGCCTCTTGATAACCCGCAAGTATACGGGATAGTTGTAGCCTCTTTCGATAAGTAAGAGTGTCGAACCCAACGAGGAGCTAAAGGTAGAACAAATACTCTCTCAAGTCCTATCGGCCACTGATACAACTCTACGCACGCTTGACGTTCGCTTTACCTAGAACAAGTATGAAACTAGAAGTACTTTGTAGGTGTGATATGATAGGTTTGCAAGATAATAAAGAACACGTAAATAAAAAGTAGGGGCTGTTTAGATAAAGATGCAATAAAGTAAATATAGCGAGTGTGGAAAAGTGGTGGTAGGAGTTATGAAAGTGTCCCTAAGCAATTGACTACGTTACTAGACCGGTATATCACTATTGCAATTCTATTTGAGGGAGAGGCATAAGCTAACATACTTTCTCTACTTGGATCATATGCACTTATGATTGGAACTCTAGCAAGCATCCGCAACTACTAAAGATTCATTAAGGTAAAACCCAACCATAGCATTAAAGTATCAAGTCCCCTTTATCCCATACACAAACAACCTACTTACTCAGGTCTGTGCTTCTGTCACTCACGCCACCCACCATAAGCAAATCATAAACATATTGCTAACCCTACAGCGGGAATCCCTCACGCTTGCACGACACGGAGGGCACCATAGGACAGCACCAATAAGAAAACATGCGACTCAAACCAATCATAGCAATTCATCAATCACCGATAGGACAATGAAAATCTACTTAGACATCATAGGATGGCAACACATCATTGGATAATAATATGAAGCATAAAGCACCATGTTCAAGTAGAGGGTACAACGAGTTGCGGGAGAGTGGACCGCTGAATATAGATTGGGTAAGGTGATGGAGATGTTGGTGAATATGATGGGGGTGTTGGTGAAGATCGCGGTGATGATGATGGCCCCCGGCGGCGTTCCGGCGCCTCCGGAAGCAAGGGGAAGAGAGCCCCCCTTCTTCTTCTTCTTCCTTGACCTCCTCCCTAGATGGGAGAAGGGTTTCCCCTCTGGTCCTTGGCTCCCATGGCATGGGAGGGGCGAGAGCCCCTCCGAGATTGGATCTATCTCTCTGTTTCTGCGTTCTCAGATTCTACCCCTTCACTGTTTCTTTTATATCTGGAGATCCGTAACTCCGATTGGGGTGAATCTTTCGCCCAGATTTTTCTCGTAAAATTGGCTTTCTTGCGGCAAAATAAGAGCGTCAACCGCCTTACGGGTGGCCCACGAGAGTCCAGGGCGCACCCAGGGGGGAGGGTGCGCCCCTGTCTCGTGGCCACCCCAGACACCGTTTTGCGTTGATTCTTTCTCCGGAAAATCCCAAATATTCCAAAATAATTTTCCCTCCATTTTTATCCCGTTTGGATTATGTTTGATATTGGGTTTCTGCGAAACATAAAACATGCAACAGACAGGAACTAGCACTGGGCACTGGATCTATATGGTAGTCCCAAAAATAGTATAAAAAGTTGCCAAAAGTATATGAAAGTTGAAGAATATTGGCATGGAAGAATCAAAAATTATAGATACGAAGGAGACGTATCAGCATCCCCAAGCTTAATTCCCTCTTGTCCTCGAGTAGGTAAATGACAAAAAAGATAATTTTTGATGTGGAATGCTACCTAGCATAATCTTGATCATATGTCTAATCATGGCATGAATATTAAGACACGAGTGGTTCAAAGCAATTGTCTATCATTTGACATAAAAACAATAATACTTCGAGCATACCAATAAAGCAATCATGTCTTTTCAAAACAACAAGGCCAAAGCAAGCTTATCCCTACAAAATCATATAGTTTGGCCATGCTTCATTTTCGTCATACAAAATGCTCCCATCATGCACAACCCTGATGACAAGCCGAGCAATTGGTTCATACTTTTTAACGCGCTTCAGCCTTTTCAACCCTCGCGCAATACATGAGCGCAAGCCATGGATATAGCACTATAGGTGGAATAGAATATAATGATGGAGGTTATGTGGAGAAGACAAAAAAAGGAGAAAGTCTCACATCGACGTGGCTAATCAACGGGCTATGGAGATGCCCATCAATTGATGTCAATGTGAGGAGTAGGGATTGCCATGCAATAGATGCACTAAGAGCTATAAGTATATGAAATCTCAAACTGAAAACTAAGTGGGTGTGGATCCAACTTGCTTGCTCATGAAGACCTAGGGCATCTAAGGAAGCCCATCGTTGGAATATACAAGCCAAGTTCTATAATGAAAAATTCCCACTAGTATATGAAAGTGACAACATAGGAGACAATCTATATGAAGAACATGGTGCTACTTTGAAGCACAAGTGTGGAAAAAGGATAGTAGCATTGCCCCTTTTCTTTTTTTTTCTTTTTTTCTTTTTGGTGGGCTTCTTTGGCCCCCTTTTTTATTCAGGCTTCTTTGGCCTTTCCTTTTTTTCTTTTTTTCTTTTTTTGGGGCAATGCTCTATAATGATGATCATCACACTTTTATTTACTTACAACCCAATATTACAACTCGATACTAGAACAAAGATATGACTCTATATGAATGCTTCCGGCGGTGTACCGGGATGTGCAATGATCTAGCGTAGCCATGACATCAAAAAACGGACAAGCCATGAAAACATCATGCTAGCTATCTTACGATCATGCAAAGCAATATGACAATAAATGCTCAAGTCATGTATATGATGATGATGGAAGTTGCATGGCAATATATCTCGGAATGGCTATGGAAATGCCATGATAGGTAGGTATGGTGGCTGTTTTGAGGAAGATATAAAGAGGCTTATGTGTGATAGAGCGTATCATATCACGGCGTTTGGATGCACCGGCAAAGTTTGCACCAACTCTCGAGGTGAGAAAGGGCAATGCACGGTACCGAAGAGGCTAGCAATGATGGAAAGGTAAAAGTGCGTATAATCCATGGACTCACATTAGTCATAAAGAACTCATATACTTATTGCAAAAGTTTATTAGCCCTCGAAGAAAAGTTCTACTATGCATGGCCCTAGGGGGATAGATTGGTAGGAAAAGACCATCGCTCGTCCCCGACCGCCACTCATAAGGAAGACAATCAAAGAAACACCCCATGCTTCAAATTTGTCACACAACGGTTACCATACGTGCATGCTACAGGTCTTGCAAACCTCAACACAAGTGTCTATACAATCCACAACCACCCACTAGCATGACTCTAATATCACCACCTTTATATCACAAAACTATTGCAAGGAATCAAACATATCATATTCAGCGATCTACAAGTTTATGTAGGATTTTATGACTAACCATGTGAATGACCAATTCCTGTCATCTCTCTAAATTGATATAAGTGAAACAAGGGAGTTTAATTCTTTCTACTAAAGATATTCCCACGCTCTAGTAAATATAAGTGAAACAAAAGAGCATTCTACAAATGGCGGTTTTCTATGTGAAGAGAAACAGGCAATCCAAACTTCAAATGATATAAGTGAAGCACATGAAGCATTCTATAAAGCCATACTCAAAAGATTTAAGTGAGGTGCAATGAGAATTCTATAAATAAACCAAGGACTAGCTCATACCAGAATGGTGCATAAAAGAAAAATGAAAACTAAATGCAAAAGACGCTCCAAGTCTTGCGCATAATGCATGAAAGAAACGAATTCGAAAACATACCGATACTTGTTGAAGAAAGAGGGGATGCCTTCCGGGACATCCCCAAGCTTAGACGCTTGAGTCTCCTTGAATATTTACTTGGGCTTCCTCGGGAATCCCCAAGCTTGAGCTCTTGCCTCTCTTCCTTTTCCTCATATCGAGACATCCTCGATTAGACACTACATCCACACAAAACTTCAACAGAAAACTCGGTAAGATCCGTTAGTATAATAAAGAAAATCACCACTCTAAGTACTGTTGCAAACCAATTCATATTTTGTTTTTGCATTGTGTCTACTGTAATATAACTTTTTCATGGCTTAATACACTGATATAAATTGATAGGTTCATCAAAACAAGCAAACTATGCATCAAAAACAGAATCTGTCAAAAACAGAACAGTCTGTAGAAATCTGAACATCCACCATACTCCTGGTACCACAAAAATTCTACAAAAATTAGGAAAAATAAAAAAGTTCTACAGCAAGACATTGCAAAAGGAATCATACCCACTTGACGTTTCAGTTAAAAATGTAAAATCGCGCACTACAGCCAAAGTTTCTGTCCTGCACCGTACAAACCAACAAGCATTGTAAACATCCTAAAGGCAAACCTTGGCACATTATTTTTATAATACAATGGAATTGTACAAGGGGATAATTATTTTTGTTCAAAATTTTCTATAATCAAGATTCACAAAGTTTCCGTGAGCATGAAGAAAGTTCAAGGCTAGCTCCCACTTCAACAATGCTTGTCTCTCTCACTTTCACTTTCCTTTTTGAAAAAATTTTAGGTTCCCCTATTTATTTTTTTGTTTTTAAACTATATGAAAGCACACAACAGAAATAAATGACTCTCTAAAACTTCCGGGTTGTCTCCCTGGCAGCGCTTTCTTTAAAGCCATTAAGCTAGGCATATAGTGCTCAAGTAATGAATCCACCCGGATCCCAAGGTATATCAAAGCAAATTTTAATTAACAATGATTTGTAATTTAGTAGTGAGCACAAAGTAACATATATCAAGCAATAATGAAGTCTAACTCTCTTCCTATGCATCGGCATGTCATAAAAGAACAATTCATGCACACCAAGTAAAGGCCAATGCATAGTATAAGAAGTTTCTTGCAATTCTACCGTGTTGGAAACATAAAGAGGTGGAGATGTAGTTCCTCTCTCATAATAATTGCAAGTAGGAGCAGCAAGCACATGCATATTACATTCATCAAAATCATCATGTGCAATGGTAAAAGGGAACCCATCAATATAATCCTTAATAAGCACAAACTTCTCCGATATAGTGTAGTTTGGAGAATTCAAAAAGATAACAGGACTATCATGCATGGGTGCAATAGCAACAATTTCATGTTTAACATAAGGAACTATAGCAAGTTCATCTCCATAAGCATAATTCATATTGGCATCTTGGCCACAAGTATAGCAAGCATCATCAAAAAGGGATATTTCAAACAAATTCAAGGGATCATAGCAATCATCATAGAAATCATCCTTTGGTAAGCATGAAGGGGAACTAAATAATGTATGAGTTGGAGGGTTACTCTCATTAGAAGGTGGGCATGGGTAGCTAATCCGCTCTTCCTCCTTTTGTTCTTCACTCTCCTCATCATCTTTTTCATCCAATGAGCTCACTGTTTTATCAATTTCTTCTTCCATAGCTTCCTGCAAAATATTAGTGTCTTCTTGGACAGCGGAGACTTTCTCAATAAATGCATTAATATAGTAATTGTATTCATAATTTTCATAGCAATATCTAAGTATAGCAAGATTTTCAGTCCTATAAACACCATCATTATCAAAAGCTTCATACTTTTCAAACAAAGGTTCAATTTCATAAGCAGCCTTAAAAGCAACAAATTCTTCTATTTGTTCAACATCATAGTAATCATATATACCATTAGCATAAGAAGCTAAGGTTTCATTATCATTAAATTTGCATGAAAAAGGAAGGTGTGGAGCCTTCATCCTAGAGCAACAAGTAATATCATATCTCAAGCATAGATCTCGGGCATACCAACGCAACATAATAAATTGATCCCATATTAGTTTCCCTTTTTGTGTCGAGTGATAATCCCTAAAGTATTCACGTTGATCGAATGTGTCTCCCATTATAAAGTTGAATGGGGTTTTCTCAGGATTATCAAAGTAGTACATAATATCTCTCACATAATGAGAATCGAGGGTTTTAGGCGTTACCCCATCTCTATGAGTAGCAAGTACACCTAATTTTTTTGGTATTTCGTGTTCCATATCCATAACTAAAGATAGAGAACAACCTAGAACAACAAATAAAAATTACTTAGTGATAAAGCAAACAAGCACACGCGAGAATATTCACCCCACGCTATGACTCCCCGGCAACGGCGCCAGAAAAAGGTCTTGATAACCCGCAAGTATACGGGATAGTTGTAGCCTCTTTCGATAAGTAAGAGTGTCGAACCAAACGAGGAGCTAAAGGTAGAACAAATACTCTCTCAAGTCCTATCGGCCACTGATACAACTCTACGCACGCTTGACGTTCGCATTACCTAGAACAAGTATGAAACTAGAAGTACTTTGTAGGTGTGATAGGATAGGTTTGCAAGATAATAAAGAACACGTAAATAAAAAGTAGGGGCTGTTTAGATAAAGACGCAATAAAGTAAATATAGCGAGTGTGGAAAAGTGGTGGTAGGAGTTATGAAAGTGTCGCTAAGCAATTCACTATGTTACTAGACTGGTAATCACTATTGCAATTCTATTTGAGAGAGGCATAAGCTAATATACTTTCTCTACTTGGATCACATGCACTTATGATTGGAACTCTAGCAAGCATCCGCAACTACTAAAGATTCATTAAGGTAAAACCCAACCATAGCATTAAAGTATCAAGTCCCCTTTATCCCATACGCAAACAACCTACTTACTCGGGGTTGTGCTTCTGTCACTCACGCCACCCACCATAAGCAAATCATAAACATATTGCAAACCCTACAGCGGGAATCCCTCACGCTTGCGCGACACGGATGGCACCATAGGACAGCACCAATAATATAACATGCAGCTCAAACCAATCATAGCAATTCATCAATCACCGATAGGACAATGAAAATCTACTCAGACATCATAGGATGGCAACACATCATTGGATAATAATATGAAGCATAAAGCACCATGTTCAAGTAGAGGGTACATCGGGTTGTGGGAGAGTGGAACGCTGAATATAGATGGGGGAAGGTGATGGAGATGTTGGTGAAGATGATGGAGGTGTTGGTGAAGATCGCGGTGATGATGATGGTCCCCGGCGGTGTTCCGGCACCTCCAGAACCAAGGGGGAGGGATCCCCCCTTCTTCTTCTTCTTCCTTGACCTCCTCCCTAGATGGGAGAAGGGTTTCCCCTCTAGTCCTTGGCTCCCATGGCGTGGGAGGGGCGAGATCCCCTACGAGATTGGATCTATCTCTCTGTTTCTTCATTCTCAGATTCTACAACTTCACCATTTCTTTTATATCTGGAGATCCGTAACTCCGATTGGGGTGAATCTTTCGCCCAGATATTTCTCGTAAAATTAGCTTTCTTGCAACAAAAGAAGAGCGTCAACCGCCATATGGGTGGCCCACGGGAGTCCAGGGCGCGCCCAGAGGGGGGGGGAGGGCGCGCCCCCTGTCTCGTGGCCACCCCGAATACCGTTTCACATTGATTCTTCCTCCAGAAAATCCCAAATATTCCAAAATAATTCTCTGTCTGTTTTTATTCCATTTGGATTCCGTTTGATATTGGGTTTCTGCGAAACATAAAACATGCAACAGACAGGAACCGGGACTCAGCACTGGATCAATATGTTAGTCCCAAAAATAGTATAAAAAGTTGCCAAAAGTATATGAAAGTTGAGGAATATTGGCATGGAACAATCAAAAATTATAGATATGACAGAGACGTATCAAAGCCCGGCGACCGACCTCCAACGAGGGAACGAGGAAGTACTGTGTCGGTCTGTCCAGCAGCGACTAGGTTAGGAGCGAACCGGACTGGAGGCTGGAGCGAATGAATTGGGATTTTTCCTTCTGTCGATCAATATGGGAGGCGCTCGTTTGGGCTGCGAGCCTGCTATAGGGCCTGCCTTGCACTTATGTTATTGGCCCATCTAAATTGAAACATTTTTGTTCATTTTTTACATTGCCTGCTCGTGCGTCGGGACGAACAAAACTAGCCTGGGCCAACCTGGATGACTCAAACTAGGTGCACACTTTCCAGCCACCCGAGATGGTGACCCATACCAGCCCCTATGGTAGCGTCACCCCTTTTTGCGTGTATGATTGGGGTAGTAAAAAATATTCCAGTGGCGCTTTTGATTTACCCACAGAATGGTTGAATTGCTTGTTTCTATGAACTGAGTTCGCCAATAATGTGAAGGATGCCAGTCTTTTCATCCTATTGTAGATTGCTTAGATCTCTACATGCCAAAAGTAATCACATGAAATATACAGTAAAAGCCTGTGTGATGTGTGTGGCTACAACTAGTCTGACTACACGTCCTCATATAACATATCAAGGACGCACCATCTTACCAGATTAACCATTTGACTTACCAATGCAGTGTGGGAAGAAAGAAGTATTGGGACTGCGTATCCAAGCAATTGATGCCATGGACTCCTTCGTACAACCTTGTAAGTGAAAAATAAGTTGCAGTGTGCATGTACAAAGAACTAGCATAAGTTCAGTTAACTGCTTCTCAGAATTTTAGTTAGGCACTTATTGCAAAGTTGTTCAATTATGTTGCTTGTCTTAATTTAGTTTGCTACTGATTACATAATGCCACAACCTGTTAATCCTATTATAGACTGCGCCTATCTATGTGTTTGATACTTACTGTTAAGAATTACCTGTTTGCCTGAACTTAAATAGCTACTTGTTTTTTTAACTGCTTTGCTGCTGCAACAACGGGTTACAATGATGTTAATAACTACTTTTCAGCATCCAATTGAAACTCTTTAATTCCTTTTTTGTTTAACTAGTTTGCTATTATAACTCCCAGTTGAGATGTTTTGCTAACATCAACTTTTCTAAATCCAACCGGAACTTTAATGGCAAAACAGGTTAGCCCAAGATCAAAGAGCGGTCCCCATGGACGTTGTATCATCCCACAACAGTGGCACCGGCCTAATCGTGCATTATGAATTGCCAACTACTTATGCTCTAGAGGCTAAACTAGTGGTATAAAGAGATTCTGCTTCTGCACTTAGAGATGAAGTTGACATGTTGAGGAAGCAAACAACATAATCACAAGCAGTACTCAAGACAACCATTAAATATTTGGTGGATTTCAAAACGAAGCAAGCTGAGACTGACCACATTGTTAAGGTCCTGAAGGAAAAAAGGAAATTAAATTCCCACTTGGTAAATCATAGGTGAAATGTTCTTTCCATCATTGAATAACCTTTGTGTTGTTTATTCATGTAATGAATCAAACCATTTGTTTTAGAGATCATGTAATAATTGTTTTTTGTTTTTTGTTTTTTCGTTTGTAATTTTATTTGAGCACAAGTCTGTATTAATTGATAAGACTCGAAGACATTTCATTTTGATTGCTGTGCCAGACCTACAAATATGCCAATCAGGCTGACAATAATAGTAGTATAGATGGACCATAAGTGGCACGCATCGGAAAGGGCCTAGATGCTACAGTAGCTTGGCTAAAAACAGGATGTTGTTGTAGCAAAAAAAAGTACAGCAGCCTGGCTTATGTATGTTAGTTGATATTATTGATCCATATACTCTATAAGTGTTTATATGTCTATTAGTTCTGTACATTCTTGGTTGATTGACTCGGTATTTGAATCTTGATACATCGCTTGTGTACATATCTAAATGGGAGTACACATTATGTTGTGTGTGACATTTGAGTTGGACATGAAGTGTTCCAAATATTCGAATTCACCTTAAACTGGATTCTAGCATCTGAATTTGAGTATCGGCATTTGTGAACCATATCCATATATGAGAGTGGAATACATCTTTGTCGTCCTTTTGAAGATATATAAAAACACATAGAATGATTTATAATGATTCGTATAGGAATACAAAATGGATTCGAATTTAGTTGCTAGGGTAAACGTGGATGCTTATTGTCCCAAAATTCGAAGGAAGCGGCAAAATGTCCACTCCCACGTTAGCTGCCCGAAGCCAAGTGTTTGGGAGATGGAAATTACTGTCTACCCATTACATGGACAATCCATCCGCCCGATTTCCACCGCTCTAAATAGGGGTAGGTTAGTAACTTCAATTAGATGTGACACGACCGCCTCTAAGCCCATTCCAACATGGTGGGCACCAAACATGGGCGGCAAAACACATTTGATTCAAGATCGTTGAAAAGACCTCTATTTCTCCCTCCATTTCCCCATTCATACACGGTGGGCGGCAAAACAAACTTGACTCGGCCAAAATTGATGTAGGCAAATATTTTCAATAGGGGCAGGTTTGTAACTTCACTCAGACGTGACACAACCGCCCTACCTGTCAGCCCCGTTCATACACCGTGGGCGCCAACCATGGGCGCCAACCACCCTCTCCTCGCCTGAAATCGCTCTGGGAAAATATTGGCGAGATGCGAGATTACCATCCTATCCCCAACCGACGAGACGTCCAAATTTTAAACGAGGGCTAAGTTCGTAACTTTCCCATATTTCAGACAGGTGCGTCCCAAAAACATAGTTCCCAATACCTCTCCCTCCATTTTCCCATTCATACACCATCCACGCTAGAACACCATCCCCACACCAGCCTCCGACCCCACCCCATCCATCGCCGCCGTCCTCCACCCCATCCATCGCCGCCGTCCTCCACCATGTCGGAGCGCCTACCAAGACCGCGTCGTCCACTGCTAGAGATGGACGTTTCTCATCCACAGCGATGGACCAATAGCCTTGCATCGCGTCCTCTCGCTTCATCGGCGCCATCGTCCTCTTTGCCGAGGCCACTCACACACCCTTCTCTTCCACCGCAATGGGACTTATCCCCCGATGCACCCATCTACCGTCGCAGATCTGCTTCAACGCCCCGACAGCCATCGCACCCCCGATGCCTACGGCGCCGCAAGAGAGGTGGTACTTCATATCTCCTCAACTTTTTGATCTCAACTAGAAAATAGATCTTAACTTGGTTACTCTACTTTCTTTTTAGCTCTTAGAATTTATTTCTTAGTTTGAAGCAAACAATGGATGCTAAGTATCTTTTCTCCGGTTTGCAGCTTCAAATCTGCCATGGCACAGTCATAATACGGTTTATTTGATCATGCTTAGGGTTTAATTGATCATGTTGGTTCCGTGGTGGTTTCTTTAATAGAAATCGGAGGGGAAAACCTCTTTTGCTAAAAAAATATGCTTAGAGTTTCCCCCTTTTATGATCACTATATGATCAGAATATGTGCTTCGTGTCATAATAACACTGCTCCACCCATCAAGCTAAACAAGCTTAGTTGTTCAAATACGAATATGATATTATTAAAACAGAGTCGTTTAATTGGTCAGCTAAATGTTCCTAAATTATTTTTGAAAATGCATGTTCGCTACTCGGGTGTGTATCTTTAGAGGGTGCCCACGGTGGGCCGGCCCACCTTGGGATTTTGGGTCGTCCCAGGCCCCGATTCCCCTCTGTACTGCTGGGCGCTTCTGATCTCTACTCGCCCCCAGCCGCATGCCTCGCCGGCGACTTGCTGTCCCCGGATGGCATGACTCTAGGAGGAGACGCCGGACTAACAAGAGGTCAGGAGCCGCTCGCCCAACAGCGTCACTGCTGCCTGGGCGCGCCGTCGTGCTTACCTCCCCAATTCGTTCAGGGCTCAGGTATGTAGCACCCACTAAGCCAACCCGATTTATCCTGAGATACGTCCTCAACACTCAGCAGCCACTCCTCATCACCCATTTTCTAATTGATTCATTACTCATTAGGCAGGACTGTCATTAGGGTTCGCTGTGTGCTCAGTGCTACCTACACTTAATGGTTCAGATGTATTTCAGTAATCTTTAGTACCTGTAAAGTTCACAGGGTTTTCAAAATTCTGTCCCTCGAAACAGACACTAGTCATTTTGGATTGTTGGCCATACTGACATTGACCCAGATTACTACTGCAAGCCAGGTTTGTTGACAATTTTAGTTGTCTTTCTTACTCATTTGATATAATATCCAATTATTCACGTTGATTAGTTGCAAACAATAAGTGCTAGACAAACTTCTTGATTCAGATTTTGGACGGTCTCTTTCTACAGTTACAATTCTGCATACTTGTCCTAGTAAGCTCACAAGTAAATGATTGATTCACTACATTTATGGTTGACTTGTCATATTTGTTGTCAATATTCTTTTAGGGTGGACCACCCTGTTTCTAAATACTGGAACTGTAGACATGAGTGAATAGTATTTCTCTATGTGATCTCTTCCATCATGTGTGGGTAACGAACACCGCACTGTATAGAAAGAAAGTGTCATTTCCAGCTTTTACATAGGCTTCGATCTTTTACATGGAATACAATCTACCTACTTGCTTTGTGTCGCACTACCAACACTCCACCCTTGAAGCTAAACATTATGATACTCATAATTCCTATGTTTATCTGTTCAAATACAAATTTCATATGATTCTAATGTTCCTACTTCAGTTTTGAAATGTGTATCTGCCTGTTATAGAGACATAAGGGGTTTGTATTTCTGTGTGTGGTCTGATCAGCACGGTTGGGGGTGAACTTTGCATATGCAGGGGTTTATAGGGAGACACTCTTCGAGTTGAATCCGCAATGCATTCCATAGATAATCTGACTACTTTTTATGTTTTCATGAATCTCAGATTCTGAACAGCATCATAATGATTATGAGCTTGCGCTCCTGAAAAGAATAAAGTAGAACAATGCCATGGCTATCAAACTTGGCATTAAGGGACTGAAATCAAGTCTGGATGCAATGCAATGCAAACGCTCTCCACCTACAGATTCATGCTCAAAATATGATCCTAACAGTGATTCTGAGCTAGAGGGAGAACTAAGTCAATGTAGCTCCCTAGTGGAGGAGTTAGAGGAAGATGCCCTATCTTATTCACCCATCAAGGTGCTTGCTCTAACTTTCCAAGGTTACATTGGTCGCACATATCTTGCAACTGATGCTTTGCATTGCTTCTACTTTGTTGAATTGCCATTAGCTTAGTTTACACATCGTGTATGTGAATACGCCCTGCCTATCGATTTTCAGTACATATTCCATCTGTCATCATAACATATTTATCCATTCAAATGCTATTCTTGTGTATCAGACGTTCAAAAGGAAGAGAGCAATTGCTGATCATGGAGGAGCACACGCAAAGTATTTGGAAAAGGTAGTGGCACCTGATAAATCAAATAGCCCATTAAGTGTAGTTGCAATATCACCTAGCCCACAAAACACCCCAACTCTAGCAGACTCTAGCCCTACTATACTGGTCATTTCTGATGCCCCAACTCAGCAGACCCCAACTGCAGTAAACAATATGATTTTGCCAGTTGACATAGCACCAGCTCTACGACACAAAACCCCCATTCCAACAAAGAGTACACCAAATCCAGTTGCCAAATCCCTTTTAACCAGAGAGAGCCCCAATTGCAGCAAATAGGACCCCTGTTCCATTTCTTCCAAGTTTACAAGACGAAGCTTATATTGTTGTCAAGAACTTTGTGCATGATAACCCGCAAGTATACGGGATCAATTGTAGCCTCTTTCGATAAGTACGAGTGTCGAACCCAACGGGGAGCTAAAGGTAGAACACATATTCTCTCAAGTTCTATCGACCACCGATACAACTCTACGCACGCTTGACGTTCGCTTTACCTAGAACAAGTATGAATTCTAGCAAGCATCCGCAAATACAAAAGATCTTAAAGTAAAGCCCAACCATAGCATTAAAGCATCAAGTACCCTTTATCCCATACGCAACAATCCCCTTACTCGGGTTTAAGCTTCTGTCACTCTAGCAACCCACTATAAGAGAATCCTGAATGTATTGCAACACCCTATAGAGGGAATTCCTCGCGCTTGCGCGACACGGAGGGCACAATAGGACAGCAACATAACCACAAGGAAATTAAACCAATCATAGCAATTCACCAATCACCGGTAGGACAACAAAAATCTACTCAGACATCATAGGATGGCAACACATCATTGGATAATAATATGAAGCATAAAGCAGCATGTTCAAGTAGAGGGTACAGTGGGTTGTGGGAGAGTTGACCGCTGAATATAGATGGGAGAAGGTGACAGAGATTTTGGTGAAGATGGTGGAGGTGTTGGTGAAGATCGCGGTGATGATGATGGCCCCTAGTAGCGTTTCGGCGCCACCGGAAGCAAGGGGGAGAGAGCCCCCCTTCTTCTTCTTCTTCCTTGACCTTCTCCCTAGATGGGAGAAGGGTTTACCCTCTGCTCCTTGGCTCCAATGTGTGGGAGGGGCGAGAGCCCCTCCGAGATTGGATCTATCTCTCTGTCTCTCTCTGTTTCTGCGTTCCCTGATTCTGCCCCTTCACCGTTTCTTTTATATTCGGAGATCCGTAACTCCGATTGGGGTGAATCTTTCGCCCAGATTTTTCTCATAAATTAGCTTTCTTGCAGCAAAAGAAGAGCATCAACCGCCTTACAGGGTGCCCTCGAGAGTCCAGGGTGCGCTTGCCCCCCGGGGCACGCCCCTTGTCTTGTGGCCCCCTCGGGCACCATCTCGCGTTGATTCTTCCTCCCAAAAATCACAAATATTCCAAAATAATTTTCCGTCCATTTTTATCTCGTTTGGACTCTGTTTGATATTGGGTTTCTGTGAAACATAAAACATGCAACAAACAGGAACTGGCACTAGGCACTGGATCAATATGTTAGTCCCAAAAAATAGTATAAAAAGTTGCCAAAAGTATATGAAAGTTGAATAATATTGGCATGGAACAATAAAAAATTATAGATACGACGGAGACGTATCAGCATCCCCAAGCTTAATTCCTGCTCGTCTCGAGTAGGTAAATGATAAAAAAGATAATTTTTGATGTGGAATGCTACCTAGCATATTCTTGATCAAATGTATGATCATGGCATGAATATTAAGACACGAGTGATTCAAAACAATAGTCTATCGTTTGACATAAAAACAATAATACTTCAAGCATACTAATAAAGCAATTACATCTTATCAAAATAACATAGCCAAAGAAAGCTTATCCCTACAAAATCATATAGTTTGGCCATGCTTCATTTTCGTCACACAAAATGCTCCCATCATGCACAACCCCGCTTTCAGCCAAGCAATTGGTTCATACTTTTTAATGCGCTTTAGCCTTTTCAACCCTCACGCAATACATGAGCGCAAGCCATGGACATAGCACTATGTGTGGAGTAGATTATGATGATGGAGGTTGTGTGGAGAAGACAAAAAGGGAGAAAGTCTCACATCGACGCGGCTAATCAACGGGCTATGGAGATGCCCATCAATTGATGTCAATGCGAGGAGTAGGGATTGCCTTGCAACGGATGCACTAAGAGCTGTAAGTGTATGAAAGCTCAAACTGGAAACCAAATGGGTGTGCATCCAACTTGCTTGCTCACGAAGACCTCGGGCTTTTGATGAAGCCCATCATCGGAATATAAAAGCCAAGTTCTATAATGAAAATTCCCACTAGTATATGAAAGTGATAACTCAAGAGACTCTCTATATGAAGAACATGGTGATACTCTGAAGCAAAAGTGTGGTAAAAGGATAGTAACATTGCCCCTTCTCTCTTTTTCTCTCATTTTTATTATCTTTTTTACTATTTTTTTTTGTGGGCTTCTTTGGCCTCTTTTTTTATTTGGGCTTCTTCGGCATCTTTTATTTTTCATAAAGTCCGGAGTCTCATCCCGACTTGTGGGGGAATCATAGTCTCCTTCATCCTTTCATCACTGGGGCAATGCTCTAATAATGATGATCATCACACTTTTATTTAGTTACAACTCAATATTACAACTCGATGTCTTGAACAAAGATATGACTCTATATGAATGCTTCCGGTGGTGTACCGGGATGTGCAATGATCTAGCATAGCAATGACATCAAAAAACAGACAAGCCATGAAAACATCATGCTAGCTATCTTACGATCATGCAAAGCAATATGACAATGAATGCTCAAGTCATGTATATGATGATGATGGAAGTTGCATGGCAATATATCTCGGAATGGCTATGGAAATGCCATAATAGGCAGGTATGGTGGCTATTTTGAGGAAGATATAATGAGGCTTATGTGTGATAGAGCGTATCATATCACGGGGTTTGGATGCACCGGCGAAGTTTGCACCAAATCTCGAGGTGAGAAAGGGTAATGCACGGTACTGAAGAGGATAGCAAATTGCGGAAAGGTAGGAGTGCATATAATCCGTGGACTCACATTAGTCATAAAGAACTCGTATACTTATTGCTAAAGTCTACTTGCCCTCGAAGCAAAGTACTACTACGCATGCTCCTAGGGGAAGGGTTGGTAGGAGTTAACCATCGCGCGATCCCGACCTCCACACATAAGGAAAACAATTAAAAGAGCACCCCATGCAACAAATTTGTCACACAACTTTTACCATACGTGCATGCTACGGGAATCACAAAACTTAACACCAATATCCTTACTAAACGCAACCATCTACGAGAACCTCCCACATATTATCATCTCTATATCGCAAAACTATTGCAAGGAATCAAACATATCATACTCACTGATCTACCAATTTTATGTAGGATTTTATGACTAACCATGTGAATGACCAATTCCTGTCATCTCTCTAAATTGATATAAGTGAAGAAAGGGAGTTTAATTCTTTCTACAAAAGATATGCCCATGCTCTAACAAATATAAGTGAAGAAAAAGAGCATTCTACAAATGGCGGTTTTCTATGTGAAGAGAAACAGGCAATCCAAACTTTAAATGATATAAGTGAAGCACATGAAGCATTCTATAAAGCCATTGAGGGAGTCCTGGATTAAGGGGTCCTCGGACAGCCGGACTACATACTTTGGCCGGACTGTTGGACTATGAAGATACAAGATTGAAGACTTCGTCCCGTGTACGGATGGGACTCTCCTTTGCGTGGAAGGCAAGCTTGGCAATTAGGATATGTAGATCTCCTTCTCTATAACCAACTCTGTGTAACCCTAGCCCCCTTCGGTGTCAATATAAACAGGAGGATTTAGTCCATAGGACAACAACAATCATAATCATAGGCTAGCTCCTAGGGTTTAGCCTCTATGATCTCGTGGTAGATCAACTCCTGTAATACTCATAAAATCAAGATCAATCAAGCAGGAAGTAGGGTATTACCTCCATCGAGAGGGCCCGAACCTGGGTAAAACATCGTGTCCCCTGCCTCCTGTTACCATTAGCCTTAGACGCACAGTTCGGGACCCCCTACCCGAGATCCGCCAGTTTTGACACCGACATTGGTGCTTTCATTGAGAGTTCCACTGTGTCGTTGCGGTAAGGCTTGATGGCTCCTTCGATCATCTTCAATGATGCAGTCCATGGGGAGGTTTTCCTTCCCGGACAAATCTTCATATTCGGCGGCTTCATACCGCGGGCCAACTCATTTGGCCATCTGGAGCAGATCGATAGCTACGCCCCTGGCCATCAGGTCAGGTTTGGAAGCTTGAACTATACTGCCGACATCCGTGGAGACTTGATCTTCGACGGATTCGAGCCCATGTCAGGCGCGCTAGACGGTCACGATGGGCATGACTTTGATCTGCCATCAGACACTATTCGGGAGATTGCGCCTGCGGCGGCGCCGGGAGTCAATCTGGAGCAGATTGTGCCCTCCGAGGACGGGTGGATGGACCCCGCCACGGAGGCCATGCACTTACCGGAGCGGGAGCCGAACACTGATCCCACCTCTTGTGAAGGTGGTGTCATCGAACCCTTGGACTCGTCTGCGGCTACAGGAATTGAACCGCGTGCGTCCATGCCTATCGAAACTGATTGGGCACCAGTCATGGAGTTCACCGCCGCAGATATTTTTTAGCACTCACCCTTGGGTGACGTGCTGAACTCATTAAGGTCTCTTTCTTTGTCGAGAGATTCTTGGCCGAACTATGTCCGGCTCGAGTGGAAGTGGACGGCAAAGAAATTCGTTCCCCACCCACCACACACTTCATAGCCACTCTCGATGACTTAACCGACACGCTTGATTTCGACTCCGAAGACGTCGACGGTATTTACGACGACACAGGAGAAGAACAGGAACCACCGCCCACCGGGCGCTGGACTGCCACCTCATCATATGATATATATATGGTGGACACACCAAAAGAAGGCGATGGTGACGATGCAACAAACGATAATCCCCTCGATAAGCCACCAAAGCAGCGCCGTAGACGCCGCTCTAAATCTTGCCACAATAAGAACAACGATAACAGCGCAAGAAATAATAATACCCCGACTGAGTCCAAAGGAAACTACGACCCCATGGACCTAGCGATGGAGCAGGGTGAGCGATGGGACGATGAACATAGTCTGGAGCCGACGACGCCGATCCCGAGGGTAAAATTCAACAACTTGTCTCCGGAGAGGAGAACAACCCGGACGATGATGCACTCATCATCCCAGAAAAACTCTTGGAACAAGAGAACCTCCACAGAAGGCTTATTGCCACCGCGAGGAGCCTAAAGAAGCAGAAGCAAAGGCTTAAGGCCGCGCAGGATACCCTCAACCATAGGTGGAACAAAGTGCTCGACACAGAAGAAAAATACGGCGGTGATCATCACACAAAGAGCTATCCAAAGCGCAAGCTGCTACCCGAATTCGATGACGAGGCCATAGAGCCCATTCAGCCAAAACCGACCGATCAGCCGGACCAACCGCCCCGTGGCCATGACAAGATGGCTAATGATGCCACACACAAGACAACACACGATTTACGTGAGCTCCTGGACAAAAAGTCCGGTATGGCCAAATCCATCTATGGATCTAGGAAGCGCACTTCGACACAGGATCAGAGCTACCGAAATGATCACATTGATCGAATACCAGCCAGGAATCAGCACCGAAAACAACAACCGTCGACAGCATGCCACGACACGTCCAAATACAGGGGTCATGCACACCCCCTGTGCTTCACCGTTGAGGTGTTGGATCATGAATTTCCGGAAGATTTAAACCCGTGAATATAGAGGCATACGACGGAACGATGGACCCTGGGGTCTGGATTGAGGAATTTATCCTTCATATCCACATGGATCGCGGAGATGATCTCCACGCCATTAAATACCTACCCCTCAAGTTGAAAGGACCAGCTCGGCACTAGTTGAAAAGCCTTCCTGAAAACTCAATTGGAAGTTAGGAAGAACTTGAGGATGCTTTTAGGGCCAATTTTCAAGGGACCTATGCCCGACCTCTGGACGCAGACGACCTAAGTCACATAATTCAATAGCTCGGAGAGTCAGCCCGAAAACGCTGGAACATATTTCTTACTAAGAAGAATCAAATAGTCGATTGCCCGGACACCGAAGCCTTAGCGGCCTTCAAACACAGTATCCGGGACGAATGGCTTGCCAGACACCTCAGCCAGGAAAAGCCGAGGACAATGGCAGCCTTAACAAGCCTTATGACCCGCTTTTGCGCGGGCGAGGACAACTGGCTAGCCCGTAGCGGCACCAGCAACCCAGGCACATCCGAAGTCAGGGATGGCAACGGGAAGCTGCGACGCAACAAAAACAAGCATCGAAACAATGTTGACAACCCAGAGAACACGACGGTCAATGCCGGATTTAGGGGCTCTCGACCCGGTCAACGGAAGAAGCCATTTAAAGGCAACAGAGATTGACCGTCCAGCCTAAACAAGATTCTAGACAAATTATGTCAGATTCACGGCACCCCCGAAAAACCTGCAAATCACACCCACAGAGAATGTTGGGTTTTCAAGTAGGCGGGCAAGCTAAATGCCGAACACAAGGGGAGGGAGACGCCAAGTGAAGACGAGGATGAGCCTTGCCAGCCAAACACTGGAGGATAGAAAAAATTCCGACCAGAAGTCAAAACAGTGAATATGATTTACACAACTCACATTCCAAAGATTAGGCGAAAATGCGCACTCCGAGATGTATACGCGGTGAAGCCCGTCGCCCCAAAATTTAACCCTGGTCGGCCTGCCCGATCACCTTTGATCGCAGGGATCATCCGACTAGTATCCGACATGGAGGATTGGCTGCCTTGGTGCTCGACCCAATAATTGACGGATAACATTTCACACGAGTCCTTATGGACGATGGCAGTAGTCTAAACCTGATATATCAGGACACTGTCCGTAAAATGGGGATAGACTCTTCAAGAATTAGCCTAACCAACACTACCTTTAAAGGAGTGATACCAGGCGTCGAGGCCCACTGTACGGGCTCTCTAGTACTAGAAGTTGTATTTGGTTCTCCCGACAACTTCAGAACCGAGGAACATACGTTCAACATCGCTCCATTCCGAAGCGGCTATCACACACTACTCGAAAGAATGGCCTTTGCTTGTTTTAATGCAGTACCGCATTTTGCCTACCTTAAACTTAAGATGCCCGGTCCACGCGGCGTCATCACAGTTAGCGAAAACACAGAGCGTTCCTTACGTGCGGAAGAATACGTGGTGGTTCTAGCAGTCGAACACTGAGCGGTCCCTCCAACCAAGATAAACGGTCGGTCGTCAAGACCACAGACGCGGTTAGACGAGTCTGGCGCTCCACCCAATGTAAAGGCCCAGTTGGGATTTCCCCATAAAAGATGCTAGGGGCTTCCCGCAAAAAGAGCCCATAGTTTGGCTCGACCCTATCAATACAATAACATATCGCATTTTCATGGTTCATTCAGATTAATGAACTCCTTGCACGAAGTCTTTCACCTGGGTTTTTTCCTTTTTACAGATGATTATCGTGCTACACCCTTCCAGGATATGGCACAACGGAGATAAAGGCGCAGACGTGCAGCAGGGAACCGCTCAAAGGTTTCTTTTTAGATTAAGACCCTGCGTAAACCTTTTTAATGTCTCTTGTTGCTTCTTCCCCTCCGGAAACTTTATACAACCGGGAGGGATACTGGCGTTTTTGACATTTTTGTCACACCAGACTATTGCTCATACCTGGAAACTCAGGGCTTATTATCGAGGGCGTTATTCAGCCTAGTACACATTATAAAGTCCGAATACCTTAGGGAGTGTTCGGCGTCACGAGTTTGGCCTTATATGCATCAGCTCCGAATCATGTCTTTGGTCAAATGTTGGGTTTGCCCGGCTCCCGTGTTTTGCTACCTTATGTTCCGCTCTATTGACTAAGCCGGCACCAGGAGAACTACGGCGATTGTGCCCTGGTTCATCTGGATGAGCACCTCAGTAGAGAAAGCCGAAAGCTGACTGTCATGATACAACGCGAGACTGGTCAACCACTCGATGACCCAGCGGAACCTTCGCGATTCCTCCGCATTAACGAAGGACCGGTTTGCTGGTCACGTACATACGCGCACCATATCCGGATGAACGCGAAAGTACCAGGGGCTATATAGTAGCCCCACCGTCAAACTCCTATGGCTAAGTGAAAGTGTTAAAGCTATATAGTCCGATTGCCTGGTTCGCCGCGCTATCACCTCCTTAACGGACCAAGACGTTGGATCAAGTGTGACTACGCGTTTTCTCGAACACCCCCGCATTATATGCGTGGGGGCTGAAGCCAACGACTGCAAACTTTCAGGTTATATACATACATAAACGGCCGCACATGAGGCATTATAATACTTTCAGGCAAAAGTTTTAACATAGCCTTCAGAATCAAAATAGCATTGTCTTTACAATCGAGATACATGTCATTCGAACATGGCACTCTTCGAGCACTGAGCCTCTATTAAACGGGCGCCTTCTAAGACTTCTTCAAAATAGCGCCCGGCCGGGTCCTGGCCTTCCGCCGCACCCCGGGTCGCAATAGCGATGGTTTCCATCCCAGCTCAGTATGTTTTAACATGGGCAAGAGCCATCTGCGCACCCTCTATGCACGTCGACCTCTTCACAGCGTCGATATGCGACACAACACCAAGGAATTGTTGCACCAATCCAAAATAGCTGTCCGGCCTTGGTCCACGTGGCCAAAGATGATCCACGACATACATCATAGCAAGTCTGGACAACCTGTGGAGTTCGGCCTAGGCGACCATCTTTTCATTCAACGGCAGCGGACGCGTCGGGGCACTGAACTGCGACCAGAATAACCTTTCAGCCTTATGGTCTTTACGATCTTTGAAAAACTCGACCGCATCAGCAGCACTCTTTGCCAGGTCCACATACGCGTCCGCAGCACTCCAAAACTGATCTAGAGGGGCATACTTCGGATCTCCGAATTTCATCCGCAACAAATAGGGCTTCCCAGCCACGATGTCTCCGGCTTCACGAAGCTCCTCCCTTATCCCTCTCATTTTAGAGCGGGTTTCCTTGGCTGCCTCCAGGGCCTTCTTCAGGTCAGCCGCTTTTGCTTGATTTTCCTTTTCAAGAAGCTCACAGCGGTTGGCCGCATCTTTCAGCTCGGTAGCCATCTGGGCAATCTTTTCTTTGCTTCGGCGATGAGCAGCCTGTTCGACTCTTAACTCTTTGACCACCTTTAGGGCGGCCGCACCAATTCTTTGAACTTGTTCCTTGGCTCGGGCAAGCTCCGCCCGAAGGGTCTCTACGGCAGCAGCCCCATCTACAGTCACAATATATTATAAGATCCTAGCATAATGCTCCTCTTACAATTTACTAACATGCCGAACATACATACCCTGGGCCTCGTCAAGCCGCTTGTTAACAAGCGCAATGTCGGCATCTGCCACGTCCAGCTACCGCTTCAGTTCGGCAAAATTAGCAGTCTAGTCAGCCTCCGGACAATCAGCCGCCTGCACATAAAAAGCAGTGCGATTATTACCTGGGATTACAATCCTCTGTTTGCCACCTCTGGGCGGCGACCAGAGTCTCAGGGGCTACTATCTATACAGAGCACACCTAGCATGTGTGGTACCGTCAGAAATACATATATTATTTTGCGTACCTCAAAGCCGCTCAGCAGACTTGTAAAGGCTTCATTAAATCTGCTTTTGGCAGATGAAATCCTCTCAATCACTGTGCCCATTAAGGTACGATGTGTCTTTGAGATGGCCGCTCGCCCCAGTAGACCCATTAGTGTGTCTGGCTGTATGCTGGACAATCCCGGACTCCTCCTATCATTCTCCTTGGGAGCGGAATAGCCCGAACCACGGGCAGCCGAAGTATCAACTTCTTGCCTCGGCGGATTGGGAGAAATCCTCCGTGACGACCGAGGGAGTCCTGGATAAGGGGGTATCCAGACAGCCGGACTGTATACATCGTCCGGACTATTGGAGCATGAAGATACAAGACTCAAGACTCCGGCTAGTGTCCGGACGGGACTCTCCTTGGCGTGGAAGGCAAGCTTGGCGATCCGGATATTATGTTTCCTTTCTTGTAACTGACTCCATGTAAACCCTAGCCCTCCCCGGTGTCTATATAAACCGGAGAGGATGGTCCTTAGAAGGCCGATCGCATTTTACATTCATACCATAATAGGCTAGCTCTTAGGGTTTAGCCACTATGATCTCGTGGCAGATCTACTCTTGTACTACCCATATCTTCAATATTAATCAAGCAGGAAGTAGGGTTTTACCTCCATCGAGAGGGCCCAAACCTGGGTAAACATCTGTGTCCCTTTCTTCCTGTTACCATCAGCCTTGACGCACAGATCGGGACCCCCTACACGAGATCCACCTGTTTTGACACCGACATTGGTGCTTTCATTGAGAGTTCCTCTATGTCGTCGCTGTGGGGCTCGATGGCTCCTCGAATCATCGTCAACGACACGGTCCAGGGTGAGACTTTCCTTCCCGGTCAGACTTTCGTGTTGGGCGGCGTCGCACTACGGGCCAATTCGCTAGGCCATCTGGAGCAGATCGACAACTATGCCCCTGGCCACCACATCAGGTTCGGAAGCCTGAACTACACGGCTGACCTTCACGGAGACTTGATCTTCAATGGATTCGGGCCTGCGCCAAGAGCACCGGACAGTCACGACGGGCATGGCTTTGACCTACTGTCGGACAACATTCGGGATATTACCCCTGCAGTAGCCCCGGACTCAAATCCGGAGCGGGCTGCATCGCCTAAGGACGGAGGGCTAGGCTTCGTCTCGCAGGCTGCAAACTCATCGGTGGTGGAGCCGAACACGGGTGTCACCTTTGTGGTGGCCTGTGATGTTGGACCCCCGGATTCGTATCCGGTTGTTGGTTCCAGTCCGCGCACTCTCGAGCCAACTAAGACAGGTTGGTTCCGGTAATGGAGTTCACTGCCGCGGATATCTTCCAGCACTCTCCCTTTGGCGACATGCTGAACTCGTTAAAAACTCTCTCTTTGACAGAAAATCTCGGGCCGAACTATGTCCGGCTGGAGTGGGAAGCAGGCAACGAGGAAACTTGTTACCCACCCACCACCCACTTAATAGCCACAGTTGATGATTTAACCGACATGCTTGACTTCGACTTCGAAGGCATCAACGGTATGGACGATGGTGCAGGAGAAGATTTAGAATCTATGGGGTGCCGGACTTCCGCCTTGTCACACGACATATACATGGTGGATACGCCCAATAAGGACGACGGCGACAAGCCGGAAGACAAAACCCCCGGGCAAAATCCAAAGCGATGGCGCAGACGCCGTTCCAAGTCCAGCAATAGTAAAGATAGCGGCAACAGCGCCAGAAGCTACCGATGCCGCACACGATCTACGTGAGCACACAAATAAGAAAGCTAGCGCAGCAAGGTCCATCTACGGATCTAAAGGACACACCCCGGCGAGGGACTGTGGTCATCAAAACGATTATACCAATCAAATACCAGTTCGGAATAAACACCAGACACAACAACAGCCGACAGCATTCCACAACACGTCCAGATACAGAGGGGCTGCTCACCCCCTGTGCTTTACCGAAGAAGTACTGGACCATGAATTTCCACAGGGCTTTAAACCTGTGAACATAGAGGCATACGACGGAACGACAGACCCAGGGGTCTACTTTATCCTGCATATACACATGGCTCGTGGGGATGACCTCCACGCCATCAAATACCTTCCCCTCAAACTAAAGGGACCAGCGCGACACTGGTTGAAAAGCCTCCCCGAAAATTCAATTGGGAGTTGGGAGGAACTTGAGGATGCTTTCAGGGCCAATTTTCAAGCGACTTATGTCCGGCCTCCGGATGCTGACGATCTAAGCCACATAATCCAACAGCCCGGAGAGTCCGCCCACAAGCTTTGGAACAGATTCCTCACTGAAAAGAATCAAATTGTTGATTGTTCGGATGTCGAAACCTTAGCGGCATTCAAACACAGCATCCGCGACGAGTGGCTCGCCAGACACCTCGGCCAAGAAAAGCCAAGGACAATGGCAGCCCTAACAAGTCTTATGACCCATTTTTGCGTGGGTGAGGATAGCTGGCTAGCCCGTAAAGGCACCAGTGACCCCAACACATCCGAAATAAGGGATGGCAACGGGAAGCCACGGCGTAATAAAAAAACGACAAAACAAGGAAGAGAGCCCGGATAACACAACGGTTAATGCCGGATTCAGGGGCACTCGACCTAATCAGCAAAATAAGCCATCTAAAGGCAGTGAAGAGGGAACGTCCGGTCTGAACAGAGTCCTAGACAGACTACGCCAAATTCATGGCACCCCTGATAAACCTGCGAACCACACGCACAGAGAGTGCTAGGTCTTCAAGAAGACCTGCAAATTAAATGCCGAACACAAGGGAAGGGAGACACCAAGTGAAGACGAGGATGAACCTCGCCAGCCGAACACTGGGGGCAGAAAAAATTCCCGCCAGAGGTTAAAACAGTGAACATGATCCACGCGACTTGTACATCCATGAGAAGGCACGAACACGCACATAGAGACGCGCGCGATATAGAGCCCATCGTACCCACACCTAACTACTGGATGTCTTATTCGATCACCTTCGATCGCTTGGGACGGCCGAAGTAGTATTCGGCGCGAAGGATCAGAGGCCTTGGTGCTCGACCCAATAATCAATGGATACCATCTCACCCACGTCCTCATGGACGGCGGCAGCAGTCTCAATCTAATAAATGAGGACACTGTCCGCAGAATGGGGATAGACCCATCTAGAATTAGTCAAAGCAACACCACCTTTGAATGGGTGATACCAGGCGTTGAAGCCTACAGCAGGGGCTCCATCGTAGTGGAGGTAACATTCGGCTCTCCAGGCAACTCCAGAAGCGAAGAACTACTCTTCATCATCGCACCCTTCCAAAGCAACTATCAAGCATTGCTTGGAAGAACGGCCTTCACTCGATTCAACACATTGCCGCACTATGGCTACCTTACACTCAAGATGCCCGGTCTATGTGGTGTGATCACCGTTAGCGGAATAATAGAGCGCTCTTCATGCGTAGAGCAACACGCGACGGCCCTCGTGGCCGGACTATAAGCGGCCTCCAAAATCACAAAAAACATGACTGGTCGTTAAGACCATAGACACGGTTAGACGAGTCCGGTAGCCCAGATAAAATCGAACCAGGGCACCGTATATCTAAACCCATAGAGGACACCAGGGGCTATAAAAATTTAATAAAGCCCCACACTTGGCTCAACTTTATTAGCAGGCCAACATCTTACACTTTTATTATCCATCGCATACTTACGTTGTACTCTCCTACAAGTTCTGTTTTTTACAGACAACGTTCGCACGATGCCCTTCCAGGATACGACACAACGGAGACAAAGGCGCAGACGTGTAGCAGGGCCCCGGTGAATAGGTTTCTTTTTAGATTAAGCCCCTGTGTAAACCATTTCTATTTCCTCTTGTTGTTTAACCATCCCATGGGTTCCATACCCACAGAGGATACTGTCGTTATTGGCATTTCGCCATGACAGACTTACGCATGTACCTGGAAACATGGGGTCTATAATGAATGGGCATTCTTGAGCTCGTCATCTGTTATAAAGTCCGAATACCTTCGGGAGTGTTCGGCGTCACGAGTTTGGCCTTATATGCATCAGCTCCGAATCATGTCTTTGGTCAAATGTTGGGTTTGCCCGGCTCCTGGGTTTGCCTCCTTACGTTCCGTTAGTATCAGCTAAGGTGGCCAAAGGATAACTACTGTGATTGTGCCCTGGTTATTCCAGATGAGCACCTCAGTAGAGAAAGCCGAAAACTGACTGTCATGATACAACGAGAGACTTATCGGAATCTTTAGGATCCCTCCGCATTAACAAAGGACCGTTTCCCGGTCATGTACACACACGCTCTTATTCGGATGCAAGCGAAAGTACCAGGGGCTACATAGTAGCCCCACCATTAGACTCCCATGGCTAAGCGAAAGTGTTACAACTATATAGTCCGGTTGCCTAGTTCGATGTGCGATCACCTCCTTAATGGACCAAGACGTTGGATCAAGTGTGACTATGCATATTTTTTCTCGAACACCCCCGCATCATATGCGTGGGGGCTGAAGCCAACGACTGCTAACTTTCATATTACATATATATATATATATATATATATATATATATATATATATATAAATGGCCGCACAGGGGACACAATCATATTTTCAGGCAAACAGTATAAATATAGCCTCATAATCAAAAATCAACATTGTTTTTACAATGATTTGATTCATTGTTCGAACAATACATTCTTCAAGCACTGCACCTCTATTAGGCGGGCACCTTCTGTGACTTGCGCCAAGTAGTGCTCGGCTGGATATTGGCCCCCTGCCGGATCCTGGGTCGCTATAATGGTGGCCTCCTTATCCGTCCAATAGGCTTTAATGCGGGCAAGAGCCATCCGCGCACCCTCTATGCACGCCGACCTTCTCATGGCGTCGATCCAAGGCACGGCCCCAAGGAATTGTTGTACCAAGGCAAAGTAACCGTCCCGCTTAGGTCCCTTTGGCCAAAGATGGTCTATTACAGACTGCATCGCAAGCCCGGACAGCCTGTGAAGCTCCGCTACAGCAGCCATCTTGTCACTTAACGGCAGCGGGCGAGTGGGAGCATTGAATTGCGACCAGAAAAGCTTCTCCACTTCCTTGTCACCATGATCTTCGAAGAACTTGACAGCGTCAGGCGTACTCTTTGCCAAATCCACATACGCGTCCGCAGGACTCCAGCGTCCATCTAGGGGAGTGTACTTCAGATTGAAAAACTTCGTCCGCAGCAAGTAGGAGCCCCCAGCTGCGATTTTTCCGGCCTGTTGAAGCTCCTCCCGCGCACCCCTGAGCTCAGTCCGTATCTCCTTGGTGGCATTCAGTGCCTTGTTCAGATCGGCCGAATTATCCTTATGCTCCTTTTTAAGGAGCTCATACCGGTCAGCGACAATTTTTAACTCAATAGCCATTTCGGCTCTCTTTTCCTTGGTTCGGCGTTGAGGAGCCTGTTCGGCTCTCAATTCCTCAGCCACCTTTAGGGCAGCTGCATTTCTCACCCAAGCTTGTTCCTTGGCTTGAGCAAGTTCCCCCCTCAGGGCCTCCACGCCAGCAGCACCATCTGCAGTCCAAACATATGGCATTAATATTATGCCGCCTTCATATTTCCTTCTACAAAGGAAGGCAGAGCACATACCTTGTGATTTATCCAGCCGCTCGTTCACCACCGTGATATCGGCATCAATCGATCCAATCTGCCTTGTTAGTTCGGCAACTTCAACTGACTGGTCGACGGCCGGACCCACAGGTACCTGCATGTATTTACAGCGCAATCATTGATTTATGATCCCCCGTTTGCCACCTAGGGCAGGCAACCAGAGTCTCAGGGGCTACTATCTATATGGAGCACACCTAGCGCGTGCCTCACAACCAAAGAAATAGTGTATTCTTCACTACATACCTCAAAGCCTCTGAGCAGGCTTGTAAACGCTTCATTCAAACCGCTTGTAGTGGATGAAATCTTCTTGAGCACCTCGCTCATCAGGGAGCGGTGCTCCTCCGAGAGCGCAGCTCGCTCCAGTAGGCCAGTCAGTATGTCCGTCCAGACATTGAACTGCGCCGAACCCTTCCCATTGCCCCTCGTGTGAGCTAAATGCTCCGGGCTTAGGGCGGCTGACGCATTGGCTTCCAGCTTCGGCAGATCCGGACTCCTCCGTGACGACACCTCGGTGTCGCCCGCTTCATGAGTCGGAGAGGCGGGTGGGGTCTCACTCTCCATCATCTCCGGAGGAAGGTCCGCCGAAGACGAACTCTGTTGAGAAGAGCTGCTAGCCGGATTGCAAAAGACGAATCCTGGTTATTGATCTAGGAGAAACATAATACCTTCAGATTAACGATTGACTTACAGCTCGATGGAGGGCTGGCCCGTTGGTGGGCATGATGCAGTGAGGGTGCCCGTTGGGGGTAGGCCCCCCTGGGGATACCTTCTTCCCTGGTTTGGGCATCTCCGCCTCCTAGTCTTTGGAGGCAGCCCTCTTCTTCCCGCGCGGGGAGGAGGCCTTAGCATCCCTTTCCCGACTATCCTCCTTAGGGGAGGTAATAATTCCCCCGGTTCAGATGCATACCATGTGGAGTTCGGTTTCTTCGTTCTTCCCCTTGTCTTTCCCTGAGGGCATTCTGCTAAGTTCCCGATCAAGCATCTTGGCCTGGTGGGACCAGGCGAGCCTTCGGGAAGTGGGGCCGGAGACCTGATTCTCTCCGCCTTGCTGAGCCATTCCTGTCCATGGATGATTTTCAGAATAAATAATAATGACAGATAAAACAAGGTGTCCGGTATCAAGGTTACTTACTTGGGTATCTAGGCGATTGCAGCTTAGGCCCGCATCCTTGGTGGTGTCCGGACATTCTACCTTTGGTCCGAAGAACAATTTGCACATCCCTTCGAGTTTCAAACTGAAGAAGTGCTTGACAGTCCGCGGACCCTCTGGATTAAACTCCCACATCCGGAGAGGCCGGCGTTGACAAGGCAACATCCGTCGGATTAACATCACTTGCATTATGCTAATGAGATTTATGTCCCTCTCAAGAAGCTCCCGGATACGGCTCTGCAGTACTGGTACATCGCCAGCAGGCCCCCAATTTCGTCCTACGTCAGTCCAAGATGCTAGTTGTGACGGAGGGCCCAAGCAGAACTCGGTGGCGGCCACCTAATTTGTGCCTCTGGGAGCCGTGACATAAAACCACCTCCGTTGCCATACATCAGATACTTCTGGGAAAGAACCCTTTGGCCATGGGGCATCGGCGTTCCTGCTTATTACGGCACCTCCGCACTCCGCATGTCGCCCCTCGATCATTGTCGGCTTCACATTGAAGGTCTTGAGCCATAAGCCGAAGTGGGGGGTAACATGGAGAAAAGCCTCACACACAATAGTGAACGATGAGATATGGAGGATGGCGTCTGGAGCCAGATCATGAAAACCCAACCCATAGTAGAACATGAGCCCCCTCACAAAGGGGTCGAGGGTGAGGCCTAGGCCTCGGAGGAAGTGAGGAACGAACACAATGCTCTCATTGGGCTCCGGCGTGGGGATAACTTGCCCTGGAGTAGGTAGCCTGTGCTGGATATCGATGGTCAGGTATCCGACCTCCTTAAGCTTTGTAATGTCCTCCTCTTGGATCAAGGAGGCCACCCACCGGCCTTTTGCATCGCATTCGAACATACTGGAGGATATGGGGAGTTGGAGCTTAGGTCTTGGGCGTTAGAGCTCGAGGTGCGAGAAGGAGCAAGAGAGGTGGAAAAGAGGCGTAGGCCTTGACCCCTTTATAAAGGGGATGAATATCAAGAGTCCTCAGCGTGACCGCTTGAGACTTATCCAAAAAAACATAGAGTCATACCAACGGCCATCATGGGGTCGCACGCCCATATTGATGGAAGATCCCGTAATAAGAGGAGCACGATCTCTGCTTTGGCAGAACGTGCCAATAACACTGCCTCGCAACACGAGTCGAGGTGGGGCAAGAAACGCCGGTTCGTGTTGGACCAGGCCATGATGCAAAGACACGATGTACAAGGATTGTCAGCAGAACGGATTCATGCTATGTTCCCTACAATACCATGTGAAGATCATCTTGCAGAGCCGGACACTATTCGTTGTAGCAGATGCATTGGAGTATTCGGAGATGGAACCCGCCTTGCAATGCCGAAGACAAGACCGCGCGCCGGACTCACCATCATTGGAGCCTGGTTCAGGGCTACTGAGGGAGTCCTCGATAAGGGGGTATCCGGACAGCTGGACTATATACATCGTCCGGACTATTGGAGCGTGAAGATACAAGACTCAAGACTCCGGCCCGTGTCTGGATGGGACTCTCCTTAGCGTGGAAGGCAAGCTTGGCGATCCGGATATTATGTTTCCTTTCTTGTAACCGACTCCATGTAAACCCTAGCCCTCCCCGATGTCTATATAAACCGGAGAGGATGGTCCTTAGAAGGACGATCACGTTTTACAATCCTACCATCATAGGCTAGCTCTTAGGGTTTAGCCTCTACGATCTCGTGGTAGATCTACTCTTGTACTACCCATATCTTCAATATTAATCAAGTAGGAAGTAGGGTTTTACCTCCATCGAGAGGGCCCGAACCTGGGTAAACATCTATGTCCCGTGCTTCCTATTACCATCAGCCTTGACGCACAGATCGGGACCCCCTATCCGAGATCCGCCGGTTTTGACACCGACAATGACACCTCGGGGTCGTCCGCCCCATGTGACGGGGAGGCAGGGGGAGGCATTTCGCTCTCCATCATTTCCGGAGGAAGATCCCCCAAAGACGAGCTCTGTGGAGAAGGGCTATGAGCCAGACTGCAACAAATATGTTTCAGTTACTATCCTTAGAGACAAAGGGGATATGTTTACCAAAGTACTCTTTTACTTATGGCTCGATGGAGGGCTGGCCCCCTTGCGGGTGCTGCGCGGTAAGGACGCCCCCTGGGGCAGGGCCCCTTGGCGAGGGTTTCTTCCCTCGTTTGGAGGCCTTCGTTTCCAAGTCTTCAAAGGCGGCCCTTTTCTTACCTTGAGGAGAGGGGATTTTAGATTCCCCTCCACGATTACCCTCCTTCGCGGAGGCACTTACTCTTCCGATTTGGGTGTGTAGAATGTAAGGTGCACCTGTGGCTTCTCTATTCCTCCCCTCGTCTTCTCCAGATGGCACCTGATACGACACGCGCTCAAGCATCCTGGTCAACAAAGGATCCGGCGAGCCTTCGGGACAAGGGGCCAGACACATAATCCTCTCTGCCTTCCTTAGCCAGTCCTGGAAGAGAGCAATTTTTTAGAATGATGTTATAATAAACATAAAGGATGATGTGTTCGGTAGAAGAAGTACTTACTTGTGTATCCAGACGATTGCTGTTGAGACCCGCGTCCTCGGTGGTGTCCGGACACTTTATTCGTGATCCGAAGAATGACCCATACATCTCTTTTAGCGTCATGCTGAAGAATTGTTGAATGGTTCGTGGTCCTTCCGGGTTGAACTCCCACATACGGAGAGGACGACGTTGGCAGGGCAGGACTCGACGAACTAGCATCACTTGTATTATCTTGACAAGACTGATGTCCCTCTTGAGAAGGTCTCGGATGCGGATTTGCAATGTCAACGGTCGTTAATCGGCCCCTAGTCAGCCCCTTGTTGACCCATGACGTCAGTTGCGGTGGAGGGCCCGAGCGGAACGCTGGAGTAGCCACCCGCTTTGTACCTCGGGGAGCTATGATGTAAAACCACTCCCGCTGCCATAAATCAGAAGTTTCCGCGAGAGAACCCTTTGGCCATGGGGCATTGGCGCCTTTGCTTATTATAGCGCCTTCACACTCCGCGTGACGCCCGTCAATCACCCTCGGCGTCAAATTGAAGGTCTTGAGCCATAGGACGAAGTAGGGGGTGATGCGGAGGAAGGCTTCACACACGACGATAAACGATGAGATGTGAAGGACGGAATCCAGAGCTAGATCGTGGAAATCTAGTCCATAATAGAACATGAGCCCTCTCACAAAGGGATCAATGCTAAAACCTAGCCCTCGGAGAAAGTGGGAGCTGAAAACGACACTCTCATTGGGTTCGGGAGTGGGGACGACCTGCCCTTGAGCAAGTAGCTTATGCGGAATTTTGGCGGTGAGATACCTGGCCTGCCTAAGTTTCTTGACGTCCTCCTTCGTGACGGAGGAGGCCATCCACCGGCCTTGAAGGTTGGATTCGGACATGGTTGAAGGTCTGAAGCGCTTAGCATAAGCCTTGGGTGTTGGAACTCGAGGTTTGGGAGGGGAAGGATCAAGCATGGGAAGAAAAGGACAGGCCTTGGCTCCTTTGTAAAGAGGACGAATATCAAGCGTCCCTCTCGTGACCGTTTGGGACTTGCCTAAAATCGAGGAGTCATATTAAACAAACACGGTTGGGTTACCCACACCCGTATTGATGAGTATCCCGTGATAAGGGAGACGCGATCTCTGCTTCGACGAGACGTGCCAATAGAACCGCCTCGCATTACGTGTAGTAGCTGGTTATGAAAAAGGTTCGAATAAAGATCGGGCCATGCTGTGACGTCATACTACGAAAAGCCGACAACATATTAGATTTGTGGAATATTGTGCTCTCTACGGTGGTATGTGGAAATTGTTTTGCAGATCCGGACACGATTCTCGTGTTATAAATCTTCTATGGAGTACTCGGAGAAGGAACCCGCCTTGCAATGCCAAAGACAATCTACACGCCGGACTCATCGTCATTGAAGCCTGGTTCAGGGGATACTGAGGGAGTCCTGGATTAAGGAGTCCTCGGACAGCCGGAATATGTACTTTGGCCGGACTGTTGGACTATGAAGATACAAGATTGAAGACTTCGTCCCATGTCCGGATGGGACTCTCCTTTGCGTGGAAGGCAAGCTTCGCAATTAGAATATGTGGATCTCCTTCTATGTAACCGACTCTGTGTAACCCTAGCCCCCTCCGGTATCTATATAAACCGGAGGGTTTAGTCCATAGGACAACAACAATCATAATCATAGGCTAGCTCCAAGGGTTTAGCCTCTATGATCTCATGGTAGATCAATTCTTGTAATACTCATATCATCAAGATAAATTAAGCAGGAAGTAGGGTATTACGTCCATCGAGAGGGCCTGAACCTAGGTAAAACATCGTGTCCCCTGCCTCATGTTACCATTAGCCTTAGACGTACAGTTCGGGGCCCCCTACCCGAGATCCGCCGGTTTTGACACCGACAGCCATACTCAAAGGATTTAAGTGAAGTGCAATGAGAATTATATAAATCAACCAAGGACTATCTCATACCAGCATGGTGCATAAAATAAAAATGAAAACTAAATGCAAAAGATGCTCCAAGACTTGCACATATCGCATGAATGAAACGAATACGAAAACATACCGATACTTGTTGAAGAAAGAGGGGATGCCTTCCAGGGCATCCCCAAGCTTAGATGCTTGAGTCTCCTTTAATATTTACTTGGGGTGCCTTGGGCATCCCCAAGATTGAGCTCTTGCTTCTCTTCCTTTTCCTCATATCGAGACTTTCTCGATCAAACACTTCATCCACACAAAACTTCAACAGAAAACTCGGTAAGATCCGTTAGTATAATAAAGCAAATCACTACTCTAAGTACTGTTGCAAACCAATTCATATTTTGTTTTTGCATTATGTCTACCGTGATATAGCTTTTCCATGGCTTAATACACTGATATAAATTGATAGATTCATCAAAACAAGTAAACTATGCATCAAACACAAAATCTGTCAAAAACAGAACATTCTGTAGCAATCGGAACATTCACCATACATCTGGTATCCCAAAAATTCTACCAAAATGAGGAAAAACAAACAATTTTTACATAAAGAGAGTGCAAAAGTAATCAGAACCATTTGACTTTCCAGTTAAAAATGTAAAATCACGCACTACAGCCAAAGTTTCTGTCCTGCACCGTACAAACTAACAAGCCTTGTAAACATCCTAAAGGCAAACCTTGGCACATTATTTTTATAATACAATGGAATTTTACAAGGGGATAATTATTTTTGATGAAAAGTTTCTGTAATTAAGATTCACAAAGTTTCCATGAGCATGAACAAAGTTCAAGGAGCTCTCCTACTTCAACAATGCTTGTCTTTCTCACTTTCACTTTCCTTTTTGAAAAGTTTTAGATTCCCTCTTTATTTTTTTGTTTTTAAACTATATGAAAGCACACAACAGAAATATATGACTCTCTAAAACTTCCGGGTTGTCTCCCTGGCAGCGCTTTCTTTAAAGCCATTAAGCTAGGCATAAAGTGCTCAAGTAATGGATCCACCCGGATCCCAAGGTATATCAAAGCCAATTTTAATTAACAATGATTTGTAATATAGTAGTGAGCACAAAGTAACGTATATCATGTAACAACGAAGTCTAACCCTCTTCCAATGCATCGGCATGTCATAAAAGAACAATTCATGCACACATAGTAAAGGCTAATGCATAGTATAAACAATTTCTTGCAATTTTATCATATTGGAAACATAGAGAGGTGGAGATATAGTTCCTCTCTCATAATAATTGCAAGTAGGAGCAGCAAGCACATGCGTATTATATCTATCTAAATCATTATGTGCAACGGTAAAAGGCAACCCATCAATATAATCCTTAATAAGCACAAACTTCTCAGATATAGTGTGGTAAGGAGATTTCAAAAGGATAATAGGACTATCATGCGTGGGTGCAATAGCAACAATTTCATGTTTAACATAAGGAACTATAGCAAGTTCATCTGCATAAGCATAATTCATATTGGCATCTTGGCCACAAGCATAGCAAACATCATCAAAAAGGGATATTTAAAGAGAATCAACGGGATCATAACAATCATCATAGAAATCATCCTTCGGTAAGTACGAAGGGGAATTAAACAATGTATGAGTTGAAGAGTTACTCTCATTAGAAGGTGGGCACGGGTAGCTAATCTGCTCTTCCTCCTTTTGTTCTTCGCTCTCCTCATCATCTTTTTCATCCAATGAGCTCACAGTTTCATCAATTTCTTCTTCCATAGACTCCTGCAAAATATTAGTCTCTTCTTGGACAGCGGAGGAGTCCTCAGTATATAGTTTAACATAGGCATTAGAAGCATAATTATCATTACAATATTCAAGTATGGCAAATTTTTCAGATTTGTAGAGAGAAGCATCATACTTTTCAATCAAAGAAGAAATTTCATAAGCACCCTTAAATGCAACAAATTCTTCAATTTGTTGAACATCATAGTAATTATAAACACCATTAGCATATCAAGATACGATTCCATTATCACTAAACAAGCATTGGTAGGGAAGGTGTTTCTTAGGGATTTTAGAACAATTGTCGTAGTGGGCGCACGGCAGATGCCACGGGATGGCTAAAGGGAGGAGGAGGCTCGAGGGCGCTGGTGGGCTCCAGAGGCGAGGTTGGCATGAGCGGGCGCGGGACACCGGACATACCCAGGTTCGGGGCTCTCCGGAGAGATAACACCCCTAGTCCTGCCGAGTGCAGTTGGATGATCGATAGTACAATAGTGTTCCTAGAGCTGTATGGAGAAGGAAGGAAGCTGGCCAAGGCTTGGGCTGCTCCTTCTCCCCGGGTGTTGCTACCTGGTGGCTAGTCCTATGCTTACTTATGTGATGGTGCGATGCAGCCATCCGATGCCCCTGTGGGCGTGGGTTCCTGGGGGGGTTTTATAGATCAACCAACCCAGGGTTACAATGGTAATACGCCGAGTCGGTGGGTCCGTATTGTCGGCGCCCGGGACTCCAAGCTGGGTCCCGCTTGTGGGCTTGTGGTTCGCCGAGTTCCCCTAGGCGTGGGCCCCGCATGCCTAGGGGGACTGTGCGCCGTCTTGTCGATCGTCAGGGCGTGGCCGAGTCGAGTCGTGTAAAGTACTCTCCGTCAGGCTGCCGCTTGCTGTCGTCAATGGCGAGGGCGGGAGCACTGTAGCCATGCCGGCCTTGTTCAGCAGGTAGATGAGGGGCACTACTGCCACGCCCCGGCTGACCACAAGCATGGTGGAAACACTGTTTCCTTGTTCATCGGTGATTTGGGTCTCGTCCCATCGTACGGCCTGGATGGGACGGGAGCTGACCCATGGCTGGGTTGCCGTGGACGCCACGGGTGGTGCTGGCTTGCCGTGGAAGCCTTGGTTGTGCCGGGTCGAGTTGCCCGGTGCCAATCGCTGTGGCCGGGTTGACATACCTTGCCGTGTCAGAGAGTTTGTCTGGGTTGCAGGCCCTGCCGGTTGAGCGTCCCAGCCAAGCGCGTGCTGGTTTGTGGGGCTATGTGTGCTGGTTTTTGAAGAGGATCCGGGTTCCGTTGCCTGCCGGGGGTTCACCCCCCCAATAGTAGTCCCCGAAGTTGTGAAGGTCCGCCATCTTCTGATGAGTGGGCCTTCGCAATTTCCCCCTTGAGCAAGGCAGATTTTGCGAATGCCGGGTACGGCAATACCCGCTGTGTGCCAGTTTTCTCGGAAACCGGATCGCGGCATCCCGGCCGTGGCCGAAACCAAGGAGTCCATTGAATCTTGAGGCGATCCCTTCGGCTTGGCGTAGGTGCCACGTGGCGCCCAAAAGTCGGAGGGGCCTGACAGGCCACGTGCGTGACGAGATCGGGCAATGGGCCGGGGGCCCGCCGCTGCGCATCCTTGGGCCACGCACGCGGATTTATTGTGGCGTCTAGGGGCCGGTTGCACTTACCCAAGTAGTTAGTGCATGCGTATGTGCGCACTTATTGCGGGGTAGTGGAACGGGTGCGTGCAGACGATCCCACTTCCCCACATTTGAACTAGGGCTTATAAATCGAGGGGGGCAAGGGGGCGGCACACACCATTCTAGCTCTTGCCCTCCTGTCCCCCTGCTCGTGCTCTGCTCCTTGCCACCGACGCACAGCTGCGCCCGCAGCCCCGAGCAGCGCTTCCTCCGTCACTCGTCTTCTTCTTCCCGCTTCTGTCCCCAGCGCAGCCGTCGAGCTCTTGGATGGGCTCCAGCGTCACCCTCGAGGACATCACGCAGCTTCGAGCTTCGCGGCGCTTGCTGCGGGAGACGGACGTCGGCGTCCGCCTGCTACGCGACGAGCAAATGCACCGGCCCGAGTGGCAGGAGCGCGTCGTCTTCCTTACTCATTTTGAGCACGGGTTTGGGCTACCGGTGAGCGCCTTCTTTCACGCCTTTTTTGAGTTCTTTGGGCTTCAACCGCACCATCTTGGCACCGACGCCATCGTCCAACTCTTCGGCATCATGACCCTATGCGAGGGGTACCTGGGCGTCGAGCCGACGATCGACCTCTGGGCACGCTTCTTCTCCTTGAAGCACCAGGGCCCGTCGGCCGGCGAGTTTGCTGTCTGCGGCACCGCCGTCATCTCCAAGCGGCTGGGGGCAGATATCCCCAAGATTCCGCTCGAGGATTCTGCCAAGAAGTGGCAGAATCCTTTCTTCTACGTCCTCAACCATGATACGGACCATATCAATCTTCCCCCCTTCGTCATCGCGCCACCGTGGGCGAAGACGAACTGGGGCTACTCGCTCCGGCGCCCGTCGAAGGAAATCATCAACCTTTGTGAGCGGGTGACGGTGATGAGGACGCAGGAGGGGCTCACCGGCACGGACTTCCTTGCCGCGTTCATCTCCCGTCGTGTCCTCCCGCTTCAGAGGCGCTCCTGCCTCATCGGCGAGATCATTGGCCTGCAGGACCCTAACTAAATGGGGTCGACGCGGCTGTCTGTGGAGCAGGTCGCCATGGCGTCAACGACATCTCCAAGGCCAATCTTGGAGATGATTGGCGATTCGGCAAGGCGCCGTATAGCCAGTCGAACCCGGCGCCGCAGGTGAGCATCTGGTCTCCTTACTTTGCCGTCGTGCATCTTCTTGTTCGTCCCGACATGACGCGGGAGGTTCTCTTGACCGCAATCCGGCATCCTTACACCCGGGCTCCGTCGCAGGTGGCGCCGGTGGCACCAGAGGAGCCCGCAGCCCAAGGCGGTGAGGAGGTGGCCGAGTCTGACACCGGCGCTGGGCGCCGAGCCGGTAAGTCTTGCATGTTCCCTTCTTGAGTTTGTCTTGAATTGTTGCTTGTGTCGCGGTGAAGGCGACGCTGACACCGGTTGCTGGTGTAGCGGCGTTGGGCGGGGGAGGCGGCGACGCGGGCGGAGCCGGGTCCTTGCATGGGGCGGTGCCGAGCTACCCGCATGGAAAGGACAGCGTCGCGCCACGACTCCGCGGATCGAAGCGCGCGGCCGACCCGGCCGAGCCCGGGAGGCCAGCCAAGAAGAGGCGCGGGGGGCCGATCCCGGTCCCGGTCTTGATGGGGTAAGTTTTATTTCCCGCTTGCACCTGGATTTCTTGTCTCTTTTGCTTATTTTGCCTTCTACTTTAGGTCACCCATTACGCCGGCGGAGCGGCGGCAGAAGCCGCGGCCGCCGAAGGGACCGCCTTCCGCAGGAGCCGGTCCGACCTTGCCGGCCTAGCTGGGGAGCAGGGACGAGGAGACTCGGACCTCGGCCTGGACCCGGACGACGCCGAGGCCTTAGCCTGGCGGGACATGAACCGGGCCGAGCCAGAGCTGGAGGCGGCATCGGTCCAGGCTTGGACCGACGCGGCGGCGACATGGGTGCGATCCGGCGTGGAGCCATCCTGGCGCGAGATGCCGGAGGGCACGGTGGTGACGGTGACGGTTTTTGAACCGTCGTCGGTGAGGGAGCGCGGCCATGGGGGCCGGGCCGAGGTGGTGCTCCTCGACCAGGAGGTCATGGAGGAGGGGGGCGATACCCCGCCGCGAGCCGACGTGGTCGAGCGCGCGGGGGCTGATGGTGGTGGAGGCGGCGGCGTCCTGGAGGGGGCGCCACAGGCGGCGGAGCCAGAGGCGACATCGGCTATGGAGGAGGCACCGCAGGCGGCGGTGCCTGAGGTGGCGCCGGAAGGGGCATCGGAGGAGGTGCTGGCCGCGTCGCAAGCGGCCAGCGGGGGGCACGCCTTGGTGCCCCGGTAGGGTGGGCGTCGAGCTGCTGTGCAGCAGCCCGCGCGGAGCAGAGGCACAGCCGTCTTTGGGCCCCAGACCTAGGAGGAGGCGGCACTGGATGCCGTCAGCCGTCGTCTGTGAGGCCGGACGGAGCGCCTTGAGGACTTCGCCCAGGCCGAGATGGAGTGGACGCGCGACCTGGAGCGTGTTGTCCTCGTAAGTCCTTCTTCTTTGTTTTCTTGTGATTTCATCATTGTGGGGGCACGCCAGCGCACTCACTGGGTGTAGCCTCCGAGGTTCGGGCCAATTACGTAGCAGTTGGGCCGAATCTTTAGATCGCCGGGCCTTGTTCTGACTTCTATCTTTTTTCAGCATCTTGATGCTTTCCGGGTTGCCTCCTTCAACCGGCTCCTGGGCAAGCATCGGGAGCTCAAGGAGCAGCTCGCTGCCAAGCAGGAGGAGCTTCGCGTCGCCACAGGTACGTTCATGCTCTTTTCTAGTGGGCGCGCGCTAGCGCACCCACTGGGTGTAGCCCCCGAGATTCGGGCCAACTGCGTAATAGTTGGGCCAAACTTTAAGTCTTGTCTTTTTTCTTCTACTGAATTCTTTTTCTTTGCAGCCGAGGTGCTGTCTTGGTGAACCCGGCTTCTCCGGGTTGGTCATCATTATGACCGGCTTGTTGTTGAACCCGTCCGCCATGGCGCCGAGGCGGCGCATGCGAGGGCGGAGGCGGCCGCGGCCCGGCGGTCCCTTGATGAGGCCAACCGGCTGCATGAGCAGCTGTCGGGTGAAAGAGCCGCCTCGAGACCGGGTGGAGCTTCTGAAGGCGGAGGCCGCCAAGGTGCTGGAGACGCAGCAGGCCCTGGCCGAGGCAGACCAGCAGCGCGGCCAGCTGGCCGACAACAAGGGTCGGCTCCAGGACGAGGTGGATCGCCTGCGGGAGCAGGCCGCCGCGGCCGAGGAGGCTCGTCAGGATGACACTCATCGCTAGGAGGTGGCTGAGAAGGTGGCCGAAGACAAGGACGCCAAGCTGAAGGCGGCCGACCTGGAGAAGGCACTCAGGGAGCGTGACCGCGTCGTGGAGCGGGAGAGGCGTGGTACATTGCTCGAGGCGCAGGACCTAGAAGAATCATTCTCCAGTAAGTTCTGCTTCTTGTAATTTTGCCGGCTCGGGACCCGTCTTTTCTTCCTTGTTGTTCTTCTAATCTTACTTCTTCTTTTTGCAGCAGGGGCCTTCCCAGAAATGCAACGGCTGTCGGAGGATGCCGTCCGCTACCAGCGCGACCCGACCGACATTGTCGGGTCTGGGATGGATCCGCGGGTGGCCCGGACCTTCCCGGAGATCATCGCCGCTGCAGAGGCCCAGCTGCGGGTCCTGGGGATGCAGATGGAGCGGCTGTCCCAGGCTGGCACCGTGATGACGGCGGCCCTGTGGCCAGACTCCGTTCATCCGCGTAGCTTCTCGCGCCTGGCGTGTTGGCTGGAGGCGGGTCCGGACCGTCTTGGCGAGTGGCGTGTCTCCGCCGCCCGTGCCAGTGCCGAGATGGCGCTAGGTTGGCGCTGTCTTGGCATCCAGATCTTTAGCTGGACGCGCTGATGGGCCAAAGCGCTGGGTCGAAGCAGTTGCTGCAGGAGCAAGCTGGCCGGATCGCCTCCCGGGCCAGCTACATCACCGAGTTCTCCTTCCATGACGAGTTCCATCTGAAGCGGACAAAAGACGGCAGGGTCGTGGATGGCAAGGACTAGGCTTGCTTCTCCGTGACCCAGAGGGGAGCTCAGAGGAGACGGGCGTCTACGGCGACGCGGATGCTGAGGAGGACACCGATGTCATGCCGGACCCGGAGGCCGCCAGGAGGGAGCCGTCAACGTCGCGACGCTGCACTGGAGATGCCTGAGACACTTTGCGCAGAATTTGTTAAGTAGCGGTCCACCCACCCACTGGGGGTTGTTTTAGGGTGTAATGAACTCGGGCCATGGGCCTTTATTCTAAATATTTGTGTGTGAATGTCGTGAGTGCTTTTTTGCTCTTTGCCTTCCGTTTTTTAGAACCGATTTCATAAGCTTTTCCTGTCTGAAACCTCCCCCCCCTCGCGAGGCAGACGGCCGAGGCTCCTGTCCGTGACAAAGGGTTCGATTCTTCGAGAGGGGCGCGTAGGACTTGGGTCCTTAGAAACGTTGAGCCAGAGCAAAACACCCACTAGGCCGGCTGGCGGCAATCCGGCTTGGCCGGTTGGCGAGCAGCCGGTCGTGCGGCTACTTATCTGATGAGTGACGGGTTGGGTCGGTTGACCCGACGGCCTTTGACTTAGTGGATGAATCGTAAAGGAGCTCTGGCCCATTGTGCTTGCCCACCGACTGCCAAAGCTGGATCTTCGGTTTTAGCACAAAGTGGGGGACTGCGGCGTCCCAACTTTTTCAGGAATCACCAAGTAAGGCAGCGGGGTGGTGACCGTGCCGGCCTGCCCTCGGCTTGTGCTGGCCTACCTGCTCTTGGACAAGTCGGAGGACGAGGTCGCCTTTGCGGAATGCGAGAGGATTGATCTTCTTGCTGTGGTAGTGCCTTAGGCCTTGCTGGTAGATAGCCGAATGGCTAACTGCCAGAAGGCATGCTTCTTCGAGCAGGTTGATACCGTCTTCACGCACCTCTCTTGCTTCGGCTTTGGTGTGCATCGCAACGCACGGTGAGTCGAACTCGACATCGGTCGGGATGACAACTTTGGATCCGTAGACGAGGAAGAATGGGGTGAACCCGGTCGACCGATTTGGTGTTGTGCGTAGACTCCAGAGTACTGCTGGCAACTCGTCAAGCCAGCTGCCGGGCGAGCTGATGAGTGGATCGACGAGTCGTGGCTTGATGCCAGACAGAATGAGTCCATTGGCCTGCTTGACCTGCCCGTTGGACTGCGGATGTGCCATGGAGGCCAGGTCGAGGCGGATGCCGGAGACTGAGCAGTATTGCTCGAGCACGCCCTTGGCGAAGTTGGTGCCGTTGTCGGTGATGATGTTGGTCAGCATGCCATAGCGTACCACTATGTCCTTAATGAACCGGACGACTGTTGGCCCGTCCAATTTCTTGATAGGTCTTGCTTCGATCCACTTGGTAAACTTGTCCACTACCACCAGTAAGTGCATCATGCCGCCTCGAGCGGTTTTGAATGGTCCCACCATGTCGAGTCCCCAAACCGCGATGGGCCAGGAGATTGGTATGGTGCGGAGTGCTGACGTCGGCTGGTGGCTGCGTTTGCTGAAGCGTTGGCAGCCTTCGCATTTGAGAACGAGCTACTAGGCGTCTTCGAGGGTCGTGGGACAATAGAAACTGTGGCGGAACACCTTGGCCACCAAGGATCGTGATGCGGCGTGGTGCCCGCACTCGCCCTGGTGAATGTCGAGGAGGATGTCGATGCCGCGATCCTGCTCGATGCAGCGCTGGAACACGCCGGTAGAGCTGGGTTTGACGAGCTCATTGTTGTTGATGCTATAGGCGGATGCCCGACGCTGAATTTGCGGAGCCTCGGTTTCGTCCATGGGGAGAACCCCGTTCTCCAGAAACTCCAATATCGGGAGAGACCAAGATGGAGCTGCGATCACTACGAAGACGACCACCAGGGTGGGTTCCGGGTCGGCAGCCCCCGAGCCGGGTTGAGCAGCCCCCGAGTTGGGGATGGCGATGGCCGGGTCCGGGATGATGGTGGCTAGGTTAAGCTGAGCAGCCCCTGGACGGGGTTCAGCAGTCCTCAGGCTGGCTTCACAAGTCCCTGGGCCGGGTTTAGCAGCCCCCGGGCTGACTTGGGGTGCGGCCGGGTCGTTTGGAACGTGAATGGACTCAGAGTCCGGCGATGGCTTGACGGACGGCTTGTGCAGGTGCTCAAGGGAGACACCGGACGGGATGGCTTGTCATGACGAGGCGATCTTGGCGAGCGTGTCGGCTGCTTCATTCTCTGCGTGCGGGACATGGAGGAACTCGCAGCCCTCGAAGGATCCAGACAGCTTCTGGACGAGGAAGAGGTAGCTTGCCATGTTGGATTCGCGGGCGTCCCATTTGCCGGAACATTGTTGCACCACCAGGTCCGAGTCGCCGTAGCACAGGATGCGTCGGATGCCGAGTTCCTTGGCAAGCCGGAGGCCGTGCACAAGGGCTTCATATTCGGCGACATTGTTGGAGGCGGCGAAGTGGATCTGGAGCGCGTAGCGGAGCCGGTCGCCCTTCGGATATGACAGTACGATGCCGGCCCCTAAGATGAGTCGCATCTTGGACCCATCAAAGTGCATGCACCAATGCATCGAGTCGGGAGGCGGCGGCAAGTACTGGGTCTCGGTCCAGTCGACGAGGAAATCGGCTAGGGCATGAGACTTGATCGTTGAGCGGGGCTCATAGAGGATGGTGTGGCCGGCTAGCTGGATCGCCCATTTGGCGACCCGGCCAGAGGCGTCCCGACACCCGATGATTTCTCCAATAGGCGCTGTGCTGATGACGGTGACGATGTGCTCTTGGAAGTACTGCTTCAGCTTTTGGTGATGAGGTACACGACGTAACACATCTTCTGGTAATGCGGGTAGTTCTGCTTGGAAATGGAGAGCACCTCGCTCAGGTAGTAGACTGGCCACTGGACGGCTTGGATCTTGTCCTTCTCTGGTCACTCGACTACCAGCACCGTGCTGATCGCCTGCGAGGGTGCGGCTATGTAGAGCAACAACGACTCCTTGTCGGTCGGCGCGGCCAGGACTGGTGCGGTGGAGAGCATGCACTTGAGGTCTTGGAAGGCCTCGTCTGCCTTGCCGTTCCACTCGAACGGGCTTGTCTTCTTCATTAATTGGTACAGGGGGAGCGCCCTCTCGCCCAGCCGGCTTAGGAACCGGCTGACCGAGGCCAAGAACCCGGTGAACTTCTGGACGTCGCGCAGCAAAGCCGGCTTGCGCATGCGCTCGATGGCCTTGATCTTCTCCGGGTTCGACTCAATGCCGCGTTCCGAGACGAGGAAGCCGAGTAGCTTTCCGGCCGGGACGCCGAAAACGCACTTTTCTGGGTTGAGCTTGACCTTGTATTCACGGAGGTTGGCGAATGTTTCCTTCAAATCATCGAGGAGCGTGAGGTGTTGCTTGGTCTTCACCATGATGTCATCCACGTACACGTCAATGTTGCGGCCGAGTTGCGGCAGCATGCATGTCTGCATGCAGCGTTGGAAGGTGGTGTCGGCATTCTTCAATCCGAATGACATGGGGATGTAGCAGTATGCCTCGAAGGGCGTGATGAAGGACATCTTCAGGGCATCGGTCGGTTCCAGCTTGATCTGGTGGTAGCCGGAGTCAGCATCCAGGAAGGACAGGAGCTCACACCCGGTGGTCAAGTCGATGACTTGGTCAATCCGCGGGAGAGCGAACGGATCCTTGGGACAGGCCTTGTTGAGGCTGGTGTAATCGATACACATGCGCCAGGTCTTGTTCTTCTTCAGGACGAGGACTGGGTTGGCCAGCCACTCAGGGTGAAACACTTCCATTATGAAGCCGGTCGCCAAAAGTTTAGCGACCTCTTCACCAATGGTTCTTCTCTTCTCTTCAGAAAATCATCAAAGGGGTTGACGGACAGGCTTGGCGTCCTTGCGGACGTGAAGTTTGTGCTCGGCGTACTCCCTCGGGATACCTGGCATGTCCTTAGGGGACCATGCGAAGATATCCCGATTCTCACGGAGGAAGTCGACGAGCTCGCCTTCCTTTTTGCTGTCGAGGTGGGCGCCTACGACAACGTACTTGCTGCAGCTTGGGTCTTCAGGGTTGAGCTTCACTTTCTTGGTCTCCTTGGAGGGCTTGAAGGTAGCCTCGTCGGTCGGGTCCGAGGTCGGGATCGACCCATCGGAGGCCTCGCCTGCCAGGGCGATGATCCGGTCGAGCTGGTGCCGCTCCTCGGCAATGACCATTGACTCGACCAGCTTGGCGCCGTCTCGGGCGCACTCCAGAGACTTGCGGTAGTCGCCGGTGATGGTAATGAGGCCCTTGGTACCTGGCATCTTCATCTTCAGGTACGCGTAGTGGGGAACCGCCATGGATTTGGCAAGCGCAGGCCGGCCCAGCAAAACATGATATGCGATGGACAGGTCCACCACCTCGAACCAGATCGGTTCGCGCCGGATGTGGCTGCTGTCGCCGAACAGGACATCGAGCCGGACCCGGCCAATGGGTGAGCATGAAAGGCCGGGCACGATGCTGTGGAAGACTGTCCAGGTTGGCTCCAGATCCTCGGCCTTGAGGCCGAGCTTGGTCATTGTGTCGCGGTAGAGGATGTTGATGCTGCTGCCGCCGTCGATGAGGACTCAAGAGAACTTGCATGTGCGCCGCGCGATGATGGTGGGGTTGAGGACGAGGGTGTATCCACCCGGACTCGGCATGACCGCCGGGGTCCAGGTGATCGGGCGATCCGACCAGTGCATGAAATCTGGCTTGGCCGGGACGACGGTGTTCACCTCATGCCGAAGAAAGCGCTCGTTGTGCTTGTCGTTGTTGAGGCTGTTGAAGACGATGTAGGCCGCGTTCTGGTCCGGGTAGGCGTCGTTCCGCATCGTGCCGCCGGTGGGAGGCGGTGGTGGAAGCGGAGGCGGCTGCCCTGTGCCCGGAGCTGGAGCCGAAGCCGGAGGAGGCAGAACGTCTCCCCTCATGATGCGCTTGGTGATGGCGCATGATCGAAGCGTGTGCGTTGAGGGCCTTGCGCTGCTGTGGTGCTTGCATGGGGCGTCGAGCATCTCTTCGAAACTCATGGTGGGTTGCCATGCCATCTTGCTGGTCTACCGGCGCTTTGCTACCGGGTCCGCCGTGGGCTCGGCGGCCGCGACGAGCCGGTTGTCGTGACGCTGCGCTGGCTGGTCGGCCTTGCGCTTGTTGTTCTGGTGATGCTGCTGCCGGCTGCTTTCACCGGCCGGCTTTGGAGGTGGAACCGACTTTGCTTTGCCGGCTTCGTCCAGCACCACCTGGATCTTCATGGCGGAATCGGCATTGGCGTACTTGTCCGCCGTCAGCGCGGCCATGGTGGCCGGCTCGGAGCGTAAGAGCTTGTGCTTGAGGAGGGTGCCGTCTCAACACCCACTGACAAAGTACTGGATTGCCTGGACTTCATGGACGCCCTCGCAGCTGTTTCGGAGCTCGGCCCACCGTGCGAGGTACTTGCGACCCGTCTCCGTCGGCCCCTGCACGCACATGGTGAGCTGGCTAGGGCGACCGGGTCGCTTGTAGGTCCCCGTGAAGTTGCGGACAAAGGCCTCCTCGAAATCGACCCACGTGTTGATGGTGCCCATCGGCAGACTATTTAACCACGTGCGGGCCGACCCCTGGAGCATGAGCGGTGCGTAGTGCACGGCCAGACGATGATTGGCACTGGTGATGCCAATGGCCGTGGTGTAGTCGGTGAGCCAGTCTTCTGGCTTCACAGTCCCATTGTACTTGGGGGTGTCGCGGGGGAGCACGAACCCTTTCGGAAAGAGCTCCCCCCGGATGCATGGGCCGAAGCACGCCAGGCCGATGGCGCCGCTCTCCTCCACCTCCAGGGAGCAAGCGAGCTGATTGAGGCGGTGGCACGCGTTGGCGTCATCGATGGCGCGCGGGCCGAGTCGACAGGCAGCCAGGCCCCGAGGGGCCGGGTCGGTTGGAGCCGGACACCGGCCAGGCTGGTCGGGTCCGTGCTGGGTCTCTGGGGCGGGCTCGTTGCCCAGAGCGTTGGCGGCTGGGTTGCGTCGAGTCCGGTCTTGGCCGGAGTGCCTCTCGCCGGGTGGCGAGGAACCTGTGTGCAGAAGTTCGCAGGGTCCGCCAAGACGGGCGGAGCCGGATCCCGCCGGCTTGGCGAGCTGGTTGAGGTGATCCTGCTGGGTGTTTGCGGTGTGGAGGAGCTCGCACATCCGCCTGATGCGCTCCTTGAGGTCCTCGCCTGCGAGTTGGTCATGGCCGACCGCGGCTGCCTCCGCAGCGTGCATGTTCTTCACTGGGGTTTCGTAGACGGTCCGGACGGCGCCGAAGGCTCGGCCGATCGCTCCTCCGCGGGCGTCGCGTCGGTGACCCGGCTTGGCTCTGCCGTGGCAGGCATAACTCCGTGAGCGGCGTCGTGCTCCATCTGAGCGGCTTCCAGGCGACGCCTGGGGGCGGCCAGCGTCTCGGACATGTCCAGTATCTGTGGCGCCTATCCTCGAGCTGGGTTTGGGCTTTGGCGACGTTGGTGGCATCGACATCGGTGTCGATGGGGATGCAGAGTCTCTGCATTGCGGCGCGCAGTGGGTTGGACGACTCAGTCCGTTCCGCGGTGGCCCTGGCCTCCGCGGCCTTCCTTATTTTGCTTGACGAGGAAGAGGCGCCATTGCCTGTGGCATAAACCTCCACGTGAATGTCCATCCCCCCGACGGCAAAGCTACCGCTGAAGGAAAGGGGAGAGTCGGAGTAGCTGAGCACCTCGCTGGGGTACTCGTGGGCCACGAGCGCATGAGAGATGCGGAGTGCGGCAAAGGAGGCGGTGAGCGCACCGATGATGTCGTCCGCCAGCACGACGAACTCGTCGGTGTAGGAGAAGGGCCCCGTCTGAAGCATGCTCTCGGCCAGCTCCTCGAGCTGCCCCACGGTGGGCGCCAACTGTCGTGGTGGGCGCACGGTTGATGCCAAGTGATGGCTAAAGAGAGGAGGAGGCTCGAGGGAGCTAGTGGGCTCTAGAGGCGAGGTTGGCATGAGCAGGCGCGGGACGCCAGACATACCCAGGTTCGGGGCTCTCCGGAGAGATAACACCCCTTTTCCTGCCAAGTGTAGTTGGATGATCGATAGTACAATGGTGCTCCTGGAGCTGTATGGAGAAGGAAGGAAGCTGGCCAAGGCTTGGGCTGCTCCTTTTCCCCGGGTGTGCTACTTGGTGGCTAGTCCTGTACTTACTTATGCGATGGTGCGATGCTGCCATCCGATGCCCCTGCGGGCGAGGGTTCCTGGGGGTTTTATAGATCAACCCACCCAGGGTTACAATGGTAATATGCCGAGTTGGTGGGTTCGTATTGTCGGCGCCCGGGACTCTGAGCGGGGTCCCGCTTGTGGGCTTGTGGTTCACCGGGTTCCCCTAGGCGCGGGCCCCGCGTGCCTAGGGGGGACTGTGCGCCGTCTTGTCGATCGTCAGGGCGTGGCCGAGTCGAGTCGTGTTCAGTGCTCTTCGTTAGGCCGCCGCTTGCTGTCGTCAGTGGTGAGGGCGGGAGCACTGTAGCCATGCCGGCCTTGGTCAGCGGGTAGGTGAGGGGCACTGCTGCCATGCCCCGGCTGACCACAGGCATGGTGGAAACACTGTTGCCTTGGTCATCGGTGATTTGGGTCTCGCCCCACCGTACGGCCTGGATGGGACGGGAGCTGACCCGTGGCCGAGTTGCCGTGGACGCCATGGGTGGTGCTGGCTTGCCGTGGAAGCCTTGGTTGCGCCGGGTCGAGTTTTCCGGCGCCAGTCGCTGTGGTCGGGTTGACATACCTTGCCGTGTCGGAGAGTTTGGCCGGCTTGCGGGCCCTGTCGGGTCGAGCGACCCAGCCATGCGCGTGCCAGTTTGCAGGGCGATGCGGGCCCCACTGTTTTTGAAGAGGATCCGGGTTCCGTTGCCTGCCCGGGGTTCATCCCCCCGACAACAAGTAACATCATATATTTCACATAAATTCCAAGCATAGGATTGCAAACGATGAATTTGATCTAGTAAAAGTTTCCCCTTTTCAGATATACGGTGTCGCACATAACAAGCATGCTCATCTAAAGATTTGCCCTCAAGTAAGCTAGTTGGGGTTTCAGCACGAGCACATAGGGATCGAAGATGATCCAAGTAAAAAGCTTTAGGAGTGTGATATATTTTGAGTGGTTCTTCAACCATTGGTTCAGTAGGTACAACTTATTTTTGGTATTTTGCGTTTCCTACCCATAACTAAAGATAGGAAACAACTAAGAACAGCAAATAAAAATTACTTAGTGATAAAGCAAACAAGCACACACGAGAATATTCACCCCACGTTATGACTCCCCGGCAAGGGCGCCAGAAAAAGGTCTTGATAACCCACAAGTATGCGGGATCAATTTTAGCCTCTTTCGATAAGTAAGAGTGTCGAACCCAACGAGGAGCTAAAGGTAGAACAAATATTCTCTCAAGTTCTATCGACCACCGATACAACTCTACGCACGCTTGACGTTCGCTTTACCTAGAACAAGTATGAAACTAGAAGTACTTTGTAGGTGTGATAGGATAGGTTTGCAAGGTAATAAAGATCACGTAAATAAAAAGTAGGGGATGTTTAGATAAGAAGCAATAAAGTAAATATAGCGAGTCTAGAAAAGTGGTGGTAGGAGTTGTAAAATTGTCCGTAAGCAATTGACTACTTTATTAGAGCAATAGCAAGTTTTATGTGTGAGAGGCATAAGCTAACATACTTTGTCTTCTTGGATCATATGCACTTATGATTGGAACTCTAGCAAGCATCCGCAAATACTAAAGATCATTAAGGTAAAACCCAAACATAGCATTAAAGCATCAAGTCCCCTTTATCCCATACGCAACAATCCCCTTACTCGGGTTTAAGCTTCTGTCACTCTAGCAACCCACTATAGGCGAATCATGAACGTATTGCAACACCCTACAGCGGGAATCCCTCACGCTTGCGCGACACGGAGGGCACAATAGGACATCAACATAACCACAAGGAAATTAAACCAATCATAGCAATTCACCAATCACCGGTAGGACAATGAAAATCTACTCAGACATCATAGGATGGCAACACATCATTGGATAATAATATGAACCATAAAGCACCGTGTTCAAGTAGAGGGTACAGCGGGTTGCGGGAGAGTGGACCGCTGAATATAGATGGGGGAAGGTGATGGAGATGTTGGTGAACATGGCAGAGGTGTTGGTGAAGATCGCGGTGATGATGATGGCCCCCGGCAGCGTTCCGGCGCCACCGGAAGCAAGGGGGAGAGAGCCCCCTTCTTCTTCTTCTTCGTTGACCTTCTCCCTAGATGGGAGAAGGGTTTCCCCTCTCGTCCTTGGCTCCCATGGCGTGGGAGGGGCGAGAACCCCTCCAAGATTGGATCTATCTCTCTGTCTCTCTCTGTTTCTGCGTTCCCTGATTCTGCCCCTTCACCGTTTCTTTTATATCCGAAGATCCGTAACTCCGATTGGGGTGAATCTTACGCCCAGATTTTTCTCATAAAATTAGCTTTTTTGCAGCAAAAGAAGAGCGTCAACTGACTTACGGGGTGCCCACGAGAGTCGAGGGCGCGCCTGCCCCCATGGGACGCGCCTCCCTGTCTCGTGGCCCCCTCGGGCACCGTCTCGCGTTGATTCTTCCTCCCAAAAATCACAAATATTCCAAAATAATTCTCCATACGTTTTTATCCCATTTGGACTCCGTTTGATACTGGGTTCCTGCGAAACATAAATCATGCAAAAAACAAGAACTGGCACTGGATCAATATGTTAGTCCCAAAAAATAGTATAAAAAGTTGCCAAAAGTATATGAAAGTTGAATAATATTGGCATGGAACAATAAAAAAATATAGATACGACAGAGATGTATCAGTGCGCATCTTTCCTTCATGGAAAGATTATACTACAGACACAAAACAATTTCTAGTCTTCCTCCGCAACTTACGCCTAAGTAATGTACTAATGTTATTCATGGTCATTACTGCATATGTTTCTGCTGACAGAAGACACAAGATTCCATTCTTTTAAATAGGCGAGGAGCAAACTAGATTGTGAAGACGAGCAAGGGTTGGTTGCGCTTTTCAAGAACTCGTTGATGAAGTATCGTTCCTACCTAAGGCAAGCGCACTTCCATGGCAAGCCTCTAAATGAAATTTCTGTAAAGTCTCCGGTGCTACATTTATCCCATGGTGACTGGAATAATCTTGTTACACATTGGTCTCAGCTGCAGCGTAAGGTACTGTCTATGATATCACATCACAATTTGAACTACATTTCTGCATTTGCCTTAACGTCTCACTTGTACGAAAACTGTTAGCAGAAGAACATTCATTCTCAAGGGACCTGACGACCCACAAGTGTAGGGGATCACAACAACTTTCGAGGGTGAAGTACAACCCAAATTTATTGATTCGACACAAGGGGAGCCAAAGAATATTCTTGAGTATTAGCAGTTGAGTTGTCAATTCAACCACACCTGGATAACTTAGTATCTGCAGCAAAATATTTAGTATCAAGTAATAAGATAATAAAAGTAACAGTGGAAAAAGTAAAGATAATAGTTTTTGGGTTTTTGTAGTAGTTGTAACAGTAGCAACGGAAAAGTAAATAAGCAAAGAACAATATGTGAAAAGCTCATAGGCAATGGATTAGTGATGGATAATTATGCCGGGTGCAATTCCTCATGTAATAGCTATAACATAGGGTGACACAGAACTAGCTCTAGTTCATCAATGTAATGTAGGCATGTATTCCGTAAATAGTGATACGTGCTTATGGAAAAGAACTTGCATGGCATCTTTTGTCCTACCCTCCCGTAGTAGCGGGGTCCTAGTGGAAACTAAGGGATATTAAGGCCTCCTTTTAATAGAGAACCGGAACAAAGCATTAGCACATAGTGAATACATGAACTCCTCAAACTACGGTCATCACCGAGAAGTATCCCGATTATTGTCACTTCGGGGTTGTTGGATCATAACACATAATAGGTGACTATAGACTTGCAATATAGGATCAAGAACACACAAATATTCATGAAAACATAATAGGTTCAGATCTGAAATCATGGCACTCGGGCCCTAGTGACAAGCATTAAGCATAGCAAAGTCATAGCAACATCAATCTCAGAACATATTGGATACTAGGGATCAAACCCTAACAAAACTAACTTGATTACATGGTAAATCTCATCCAACCCATCACCGTCCAGCAAGCCTACGATGGAATTACTCATGCACGGCGGTGAGCATCATGAAATTGGTGATGGAGGATGGTTGATGATGACGACGGCGATGAATCCCCCTCTCTGGAGCCCCGAACGGACTCCAGATCAGCCCTCCCGAGAGAGATTAGGGCTTGGCGGCGGCTCCGTATCGTAAAACGCCATGAAACTTTCTCTCTGATTTTTTTCTCCCCGAACGTGAATATATGGAGTTGGAGTTGAGGTCGGTGGAGGTCCAGGGGCCCACGAGATAGGGGGCGTGCCCTATAGGGGGGGGCACCCCCTGTCTCACGGACAGGGTGTGGGCCCCCTGGTGTATTTCTTTCGCCCAGAAATTCTTATTAATTCCAAAAAGTGCCTCCTTGGATTTTCAGGACATTCCGAGGACTTCTCTTTTCTAAACATAAAATAACATCATGACAGTTCTGCTGAAAACAGCATCAGTCCGGGTTAGTTTCATTCAAATCACGCAAGTTAAGAGTCCAAAACAAGGGCAAAAGTGTTTGGAAATGTAGATACGTTGAAGATGTATCAACTCCCCCAAGCTTAAACCTTTGCTTGTCCTCAAGCAATTCAGTTGATAAACTGAAAGTGATAAAGAAAAACTTTTACAAAATCTGTTTGCTCTTGTTGTTGTAAACATGAAAAGCCAGCATTCAAGTTTCAGAAAATATTATGAACTATCCATATTGACAATAACAGTTAGGTCTCACAATTACTCATATCAATAGCATAATCAGCTAGCGAGCCATAATAATAAAACTCGGATGACAACACTTTCTCAAAACAATCATAACATGATATAACAAAATGTTATCTCGCTAGCCCTTTCTGAGACCGCAAAACATAAATGCAGAGCACCTTTAAAGATCAAGGACTGACTAAACATTGTAATTCATGGTAAAAGAGATCCAGTTAAGTCATACCCAATATAAATCAATAGTAATGAATGCAAATGACAGTGTGCTCTCCAGCGGGTGCTTTTAATAAGAAGGGTGATGACTCAACATAAAAGTAAATAGATAGGCCCTTCGCAGAGGGAAGCAGGGATTTGTGGAGGTGCCAGAGCTCGATTTAAAATAGAGATTTTGAGCGGCATAAGTTTGCTGTCAACACAACAACTATGAGATGGCTGTATCTTCCATACTACATGCATTATAGGCAGTTCCCAAGAAGAATGGTAAAGGTTTATACTCCCCCAACCACCAACAGTATCATCCATGGCTTTCCCGAAACAACGAGTGCCTCCAACTAACAACAGCCCTGGGGGAGTTTTGTTTAATTATTTTGATTTGCTTTGATCTTTTTGGATCATGGGACTGGGCATCCCGGTTACCGGCCCTTTCTCGTGAATGAGGAGCGGAGTCCACTCCTCTTGAGAATAACCCACCTAGCATGGAAGATATAGGCAACCCTAGTTGTAACATGAGCTGCTCGAGCATACAAAACAGAATTTCATTTGAAGGTTTGGAGTTTGGCACATACAAATTTACTTGGAACGGCAGGTAAATACCGCATATAGGTAGGTATAGTGGACTCATATGGAACAACTTTGGGGTTTATGGAGTTTGGATGCACAAGTAGTATTCCCGCTTAGTACAGGTGAAGGCTAGCAAACGACTGGGAAGCGGCCAACTGAGAGAGCGACAACAGTCGTAAACATGCATTAAAATTAATTCACACCGAGTACAAGCATGAGTAGGATATAATCCACCATGAACATAAATATCATGAAAGCTATGTTGATTTGATTCAACTACATGCGTGAACATGTGCCAAGTCGAGTCACTCAATACATTCAAAGGAGGATACCATCCCACCATATCACATCTTAATCATTCTAATAACATGTTGGCACGCAAGGTAAACCATGTCAGAAGCAACTATAATCTCTAAATGTCATTGCAAATATGTTTACTTCATAATAAGCTGACTCAGAAACAATGAACTCATCATATTTACAAAAACAAGAGAGGTCGAGTTCATACCAGCTTTTCTCATCCCAATAAGTCCATCATATATCGTCATTATTGCCTTTCACTTGCACGACCGAACGATGTGTATAATAATAAGAGTGCACGTGCATTGGACTAAGCTGGAATCTGCAAGCATTCAACTCAAAAGAGAAGACAAGTAATATGTGCTCTAAGTTAAATAAACAATCATGCATATGAGAGCCACTAAACATTTTCAATATGGTCTTCTCGACCCCCAAAGGAAAGAAAAGAAAATAAAACTATTTACATAGGAAAGCACCCAACAAGTAAGAAGAAGAACTAGAAATCTTTTTAGGTTTTCATTTTAATTTCTACTACAAGCATGGAAATTAAACTAACTAATTTTTTTGGTTTTTCTCAAGGTTTATCAAACACACAAGATGAAAACTTAGAAAAAGAAATTTAAACTAGCATGGATAATACAATGAAAGAGTATGAGCACCGACGACTAGTGTGTGAACATGAACGTAAAGTCGGTGAGAAATATGTACTCCCCCAAGCTTAGGCTTTTGGCCTAAGTTGTTCTAGTACCAAGGACCGCCTGGCTGGTATCCATAAGTGAAACCGGGGTCATACTGAGATGCAGTGGCAACCACCTCCTGAGCTACAGCGTGTTGGCGAGCTGCCTCCGCTCTCCCCTCGTGTTCAGCTGCTTCCTCCCTGGTGACAACATATCTTCCTTTTGCCTGATAATCAAAAAGGTAGGGAGTAGGAAGAGTAACAGGGACGACATTGCGTCTGTCATAGGTTAGTCGATATTGGAGGAATTATTCATTCCTCCCAAGAAATTGAAGACTGACCATACGTGCTATACCAAGAGGTATTATCATATCTCCCTCTTGTCGGGCTATACCAAGATAATTAGCCACATGGGTTGCATAAATTCCTCCAAATAAATTTCCCTTTCTACTATTATTCTGCAACCTACGTGCAACTATTGCCCCCAAGTTATAACCTTTATAACCTAACACAGCACTCTTGAGGACACACAGATCAGGGACACACATGTGACATGCTTCATCCTTACCGTTAATACATCTACCAATGAAGAGAGAAAAATAATGTATAGCAGGAAAATGAATGCTCCCTATAGTAGCTTGTGCTATGTCCCTAGATTCTCCCACAGTAATACTAGCAAGAAAATCTCTAAATTCAGATTTGTGAGGATCATTAATATTACCCCACTAAGGGAGTTTGCAAGCAGTTCTGAAATCCTCTAAATCCATGGTATAAGATGTATCATAGATATCAAATACGACACTAGGAGAATTACGCGCACGATTATATTTGAACCTCCGCACAAAAGAATAAGTCAATTGATAGTACTGAGGACACTTATCTTGTAAGAAGTCCTCCAGCTCGGCATTACGCACATACGCGTCAAATTCCTCCTTGAAGCCTGCTTTGACCATAAAATCATCGGATGGCCACTCACAAGCTCGTACATCTGTGTCCCTCGGCAATTCAACATCTTGCTCGCGTATAGCAATCCTGGGCCCTTTCTTCACCGAGGAACCACCTTGGTACATTCTTCTAAGCATAATTCTTTTTCTGAAATAATTCTGAAATTTTAGTAACTTCAAAATAAACGTGAATAAAACTAAACAAGATTGGTAGCAACTACTCCTACAAGTGCCTACAACCTATATCATGCATTGAAATTGCTTGGGACCTCATAAATTTAACATGCAAGCTCAAGAACATGGTCACCTATGCAGCAAAAATTTCAATGAATAAAGCACGAGAACAAAAACTAATTGGACCAATGGAGGAGTCACATACCAAGCAACAATCTCCCAAAGCAGTTTTGTGAATGGAGCTTTGAGCAAGGAGATCGAAAATCGCAGCAAAATGAGCTAGAACTCGTGCTTGAGCTGGATGGGGATTTTTTTGGGTAGAAGATGAAGTGTGTGGGTGCTGGCATAAGTGGAGGGGGGCCACCAGGGGCCCACGAGACAGGGGGGCGCCTAGGTGGGGTGGGCGCGCCCTCCACTCTCGTGGCCTGGTGCTTGCCCCTCCTGCAGTTTCTTCAGTGCCTAAAATCCTCAAATATTCCATAAAAATCATACTAAATTTGAAGGGCATTTGGAGCACTTTTATTTTTGGGATATTTTTTAATGCACGGATAATTCAGAAAACAGACGGATAATACTATTTTTTTTGCTTTATTTATTCTAAATAACATAAAGTAAAAAGTGGGTACAGAAGTTTGTGCCTTCTAGTTTCATCCATCTCATGATCATCAAAATGAATCCACTAACAAGGTTGATCAAGTCTTGTTAACAAACTCATTCCGAATAATACGGAATCGGAGAAATTTCGAATAACACTAAGTTACCTCAACGGGGATATGAAAATCCCCAACAATAAGAATATCATACTTTTTCTTGACAGTAGGGAGAGGAAATTCAAAACCTCCAATAATAATAGTTGGAACTTTTCCAATAGAATTGATGCTATGAACTTGAGATTGTTTCCTTGGAAAGTGTACCATATGCTCATTACCATTAACATGAAAAGTGACATTGCCTTTGTTGCAATCAATAACAGCCCCTGCAGTATTCAGAAAAGGTCTACCAAGGATAATAGACATACTCTCGTCCTCGGGAATATCAAGAATAACAAAGTCCGTTAAGATAGTGACATTTGCAACCACAACAGGCACATCCTCACAAATGCCGACAGGTATAGCAGTTGATTTATCAGCCATTTGAAAAGATATATCAGTAGGTTTCAACTTATTCAATTCAAGTCTACGATATAAAGAGAGAGCCATAACACTAACACCGGCTCCAAGATCACATAAAGTAGTTCTAACATAATTTCTTTTAACGGAGCATGGTATAGTTGGTACCCTCGGACCTCCAAGTTTCTTTGGTATTCCACCCTTAAAAGTGTAATTAGCAAGCATGGTGAAAATTTTAGCTTCCGGTATCTTTCTATTATTTGTAATGATATCCTTCATATACTTAGCTTAAGGGTTTACTTTGAGCATATCAGTTAAGCGCATACGTAAGAAAATAGGTCTAATCATTTCAGCAAAGCGCTCAAAATCCTCATCATCCTTTGTCTTGGATGGTTTAGGAGGAAAGGGCATGGGTTTCTGAACCCATGGTTCTATTTCTCTACCGTGCTTCCTATCAACAAAATCTCTCTTATCATAACGTTGATTCTTTGATTGTGGGTTATCAAGATCAACAATAGGTTCAATCTCTACTTCATTGTTTTTGCTAGGTTGAGCATCAACATGAACATTATCATTAACATTATCACTAGGTTCATGTTCATCACCTGATTGTGTTTCAGCATCAGAAATAGAGATATCATTGGGATTCTCAGGTGTGTCTATAGTAGGTTCACTAGAAGCATGCAAAGTTCTATCGTTTTTCTTTTTCTTCTTTTTAGAAGAACTTGGTGCCTCTAAATTGTTTCTCTGAGAATCCTGCTCGATTCCCTTTGGGTGGCCTTCAGGATACAAAGGTTCCTGAGTCATTCTACCAGTTCTAGTAGCCACTCTAACAACAAAGTCATTTTTATTATTTAATTCATCAAGCAAATCATTTTGAGCTTTCAGTACTTGCTCATCTTGAGTAGCGACCATAGAAGTATATTTGCTAATGAGTTGGGGTTCACCTTTAACTCTATCCATGTTATCGCTCACACATCCTATCTCAAAAGCATTATTCTTTAACTCTCTACCAACATAAGCATTAAAACTTTCTTGTCTAGCCATAAAGTCATCAAATTCATCTAAGCATGGGCTATGAAATTTAGTAGAGGGGATTTCAACTTTATCATATATATAGAGAGAATTTACCTTTACTACCTGTGTCGGGTTATCAAGACAATGTGATTCTTCAACATGCAGTAAATTAAGACCATGTATTTCTTCAATACGTCGTAAATTCTTAACATCTTCAGCTTTAATACCTTTTTCTTTCATTGATTTCTTTGCCTCTTGCATATCTTCAGGACTGAGAAATAAAACACCTCTCTTCTTCAGAGTGGGTTTAGGAATAGGCTCAGGAGTTGGCTTAATTGGTTCAGGAATTGCCTCAGGAATTGGCTCAGGAAGAGTCCAATTATTTTCATTAGTCAACGTATTATTCAATAATATTTCAGCTTCATCGACTGTTCTTTCCCTCCCCTCGTAGTTGAGGGTAAAATTGTAGTTCTGTCGTCTTTCAAGTTCTTCATAGTGATCAATAGACATAAATCCCAAGTGACTCAGAGAATAGAGCTATGCTCCCCAGCAATGGTGCCAGAAATTAGTCTTGATAACCCACAAGTGTAGGGGATCGCAACAGCTTTCAAGGGTGAAGTACAACCCAAATTTATTGATTCGACACAAGGGGGGCCAAAGAATATTCTTGAGTATTAGTAGTTGAGTTGTCAATTCAACCACACTTGGATAACTTAGTACCTACAACAAAGTATTTAGTAGCAAAGTAATATGATAATAAAAGTAACAGTGGCAAAAGTAAAGATAATAGTTTTGGGGTTTTTGTAGTAGTTGTAACAGTAGCAATGGAAAAGTAAATAAGTGAAGAACAATATGTGAAAAGCTCGTAGGCAATGGATCAGTGATGGATAATTATGCCGGATGCGATTCCTCATGTAATAGCTATAACATAGGGTGACACAGAACTAGCTCCAGTTCATCATTGTAATGTAGGCATGTATTCCGTAAATAGTCATACGTGCTTATGGAAAAGAAGTTGAATGACATATTTTGTCCTACCCTCCCGTGGCAGTGGGGTCCTAGCGGAAACTAAGGGATATTAAGGCCTCCTTTTAATAGAGAACCGGAACAAAGCATTAGCACATAGTGAATACATGAACTCCTCAAACTACGGTCATCACCGAGAAGTATCCCGATTATTGTCACTTCGGGGTTGTCGGATCATAACACATAATAGGTGACTGTAGACTTGCAAGATAGGATCAAGAACACACATATATTCATGAAAACATAATAGGTTCAGATGTGAAATCATGGCACTCGGGCCCTAGTGATAAGCATTAAGCATAGCAAAGTCATGGCAACATCAATCTCAGAACATAGTGGATACTAGGTGTCACATCCCTAGCTTCTGGTAATGCACTAGGCTAGACCTCTTGCTGCATCATGTTTAAATTCAAATGAAATTTGAATTGAGGAATTCTCAAAGCCTCAGAAACCTCTAAAAATAACCAACAATTAAATCTTCTCAAATGTGTCCAAGAAAATGTTCCTGTTATCCTCTGGAAATATTGGCACGAGGTAAAATCCAAACCAATATTTTTGGTGTCTCAGAAACATTTAAATTGGGCATTTGAATTAAATCAATAATTATTTGAATTGGATTTATATCTACAATTAAATAAATATAGGTCCAATAATTCTGAAATATTTTGTGGAGCATTGTTTTAATTCTTTTAGCTCGTAAAAATATTGTCAGAAGCAAAATAAATTGAATTGGTTTCAAAACCAAATTCAAAACAAACCTGCAAAATAGAAAACTGAAATAATTAGAAAAAGACAGAGAGAGAAGGTACTACCTGGCGCTCACCTGTGCTGGCCCAGCCCCCCCTGTGCAGCCCACCTGCGCGGCCCAGCCCACCTCCTTCCCCCCTTGTCCTCTTCTTCCTTTGCCAGTAGGCAGAGGCGAGGCGTGGCGCGCGCCCGAAGAGCGCCGGCCACCTCCTGCTTCGCCGTGGCAGCCTCCCCGACTCCCTCGCGACGCCACGGAGACGCCCTCGCCCCCTGCACCTCCCCTCTCTCCCCCTGGACCCCATTCCCTCCTCTGTTTCCCTCTCGCGCACACCACCGATCGGAGCTCGCCGCCATCGTCGCCGTACCCATGGCCACCGGCCACCCCTAGCCTCACTGACGCCCCAGGAAGCTCCGCCGGTCCTCCCTCGACCTCCTCGTCGTGTCACGCGACCAGAAGAGCCCCGGAACGCCACCCCCGACGTTTTCCCCTCGCCGGCCGCCGAGGATCTTCTCCGTCGATTCGGCCACTCCGGCGCGCCCCCGAGCCGGCTAACCATCCCTACGGCACCGCTGTGAGCTCCTACGCCTCCCCTCCCTCTTTTCCCCTTCGATTGCGCCCTGTAGCCGCCGCCCCACGAGCACCCGAAGCCGCCGTCCGCCATGGCCGGTGAGATCCGTGCTCCCGAGCTTCTCCGCCTCCGCTCGTTGCCTCCGGGTGTTCCTGGTGACCCCAGCATCCCGTAGAACCCATCGGCCGCGCCCGCCGTGCTGTGTAACGCCGAAACCGAGCACGCCCGAGCTCCGACCGCCGCTGCCGAGCTCGAGGCCATCGTCTCCGGCCGCCCTAGCTGCTGCTGCTTGCTGAAATGGGCGCGGGTGAGCTCCAGCTCCCCGTAGCCGCTCTCCTCCGTCCATTTGGACGCCGGAGGAGCGAGCCCGCGCCCTCCGCCGCGCCTGTTGCCACCGGCGACGAGCCGCCGGCGGGTTAGGCCCTGCTGACCAGGGGTTTGACCCCCCTGGGTCGATGACAGGTGGGGCCAGCCCCCCTGTTAATTAGTTAGTTTATTTTAATTTAATTACCCCCCTGCTGACACTGACATGTGGGCCCTAGTGCCCTAATCCTTAATTAAACTAAAATAAACCCCCCCTGTTTAATCTGTGACGCTGACATATGGGTCCCACAGGTCAGTTTGACCTGGACGGCGCCCGTTGACCTGCTGACGTCATGATGATGTCAGGCTGACGCAATAAGTATTTTCTGGATTTAAAAATAATCAGGAAATTCCAGAAAATAGCTAAAACTTCAATAAATCATAGAAAATTAACCGTAACTCCAAATTAAATAAATTATATATGAAAAATTATCAGAAAAATTCAAGGAATCCATCTGTACCATTTTCATGCATGTTAGAACAACTTATCACTACTGTTTAGGGCAAATGAAGTGAAGGGCATTTGAATAATCACATATGGAGTTTGAATTTGAATCTTGTATTCAAACCAACTTCATTTAATCTGTTGCTAGTTGCATTAGCTCAAAAGACATTCATTTTGCCATGTCATGATCATGCATCATATTGTGCATTGCATTGATTGTGTTCCCTTCTGTGTTGCCGGTATCTGTCCCCTCTCGATAGACGCGATACCGATGATGTGATTGTTGACACTGATGAAGACTCAATGTTATCTTCAGAAGTGCCAGGCAAGCAAAACCCCCTTGTTCATTCCGATACAATCCTACTCTCTCGCTCCTGCTCTCTTTTACTGCATTAGGACAACACCGATTCATCTGTTACTTACTGCGGTAGCTGAACCCCTTTATCCTTTGCATGACCTGTCATTGCCACAGTAAATAGATGAAACCCACTAGCATGAGTAGGAGTTGTTTGAGCCCTGTTGTGCCTACTCATTCATGCTTGTTTGTCATGCCTGCTACTGCTTAGAGTTGAGTCGGGTCTGATTCATCGGGGATGAATCAGAGGCGTGTGAACCTGTCCTACTGTGTGTGAGCTAAGTGTGTGAACACGATTTGGTAAAGGTAGCGGTGAGAGGCCATGTAGGAGTACATGGTGGGTTGTCTCATTGCAGCCGTCCTCAGGAACTGAGTTCTGTGTTTGTGATCCATGACCAGTTACTACCACACATTGGGTTCCGGTAACTCGACCCCTCTCGACTTATTAATCAACATGATCTCTGTCCAGGAGTTGCAACTAGTTTCTGGTGTTTGTAGGTAGTGTTAGTAGTCTACCAAGTGGCACCCGGTACAGGTGGGCTTGGGACAGACTAGGCACAGTGGCCCGGTGTACCAAGTGGCACCCGGTTGGTGGGCTTGGGAACCCTGCACACATCGTTTGGGGTCGTAAGCGACACCCCGGCCGGATCTCCTTGCGGATGGAACCCGAATAGGCGATAAACCTGGACTAGAGACTTGTTCGGTTAGTCAGGTCATGGCCGACTCCCTCGCCCGGCTTCCGCTTGAAGGTTGCCGAGGTACATGACGTGTACAGGGCGGTAAGTGGAGGGAGCGTGTGTGAAGAAGTACACCCCTGCAGGGTTATCATTATCTATTTGAATAGCCGGATTCCTCGGATATGGAAACTTGGAACCCTGGTACAGTTCATAGACAAGTGAAAGTGGATACTCTAAAATACGCAAGATAAGCGTGAGTGCTATGGATGGCGTTCTCGTAGGGAGACGGGAGCGGATCCATAGTGGTGTATTGGTTGGTGAATATGTGGACTCGTGTGCGCCACCTCAAAAGAGTTACTTGCAGTCGTAGTTCAGGTTAGCCACCGAGTCAAAGCTGGCTTGCTACAGTCAAACTCCACCACCCCCTTTGTTGATAATGATGCATATGTAGATAGATCTGATGTAAGTCTTGCTGGGTACATTTGTACTCACGTTTGCCTATTTTATGTTTTGCAGAGAGACTTCAGTCTCACTAGTAGTTCCGCGTGGACTTCGACGTTTAGCTTGTTACCTCAGCTACGATCTTGTGCCCTCGGCATGATCTGGTAGATAGTCAGGCTTCTCAGGCTTTTTCATTTATAGATGTCTGTACTCAGACATGATAGCTTCCGCTTGTGCTTTGATTTGTATGCTCTGAGTGTTGGGTCATGAGATCCATGTTTGTAATATCTCGCTCCTCGGAGCCTATTGAATAATTACTTGAGTTGTAGAGTCATGTTGTGATGCCATGTTGTATCTGCACATATCGAGCATATTGTGTGTATGTTGTTGAAATGCTTGGTATGTGTGGGATCTGACTATCTAGTTGTTTATCCTTAGTAGCCTCTCTTACCGGGAAATGTCTCCTAGTGTTTCCACTGAGCCATGGTAGCTTGCTACTGCTCTGGAACACTTAGGCTGGCCGGCATGTGTCCTTCTTCGTTCCTGTGTCTGTCCCTTCAGGAAATGTCACGCGATGAATACCGGAGTCCTGTTAGCCCGCTACAGCCCGGTTCACCGGAGTCCTGTTAGCCCAGTGCTACAGCCTGGATTCACTCGCTGATGACCGACACGTTCGATGTTGGGTCATGGATGCCTGTCCCTGTAAGTTTGGGCCACTTTGGGTTTACGACTAGCCATGTCAGCCCGGGCTCCTTATCATATGGGTGCTAGCGACACTATCATATACGTGTGCCAAAAGACGCAAACGGTCCCGGGCAAAGGTAAGGCGACACCCGTGGGAATACCGTGCGTGAGGCCGCAAAGTGATATGAGGTGTTACATGCTAGACCTATGTGGCATCGAGTCGGGGTCCTGACAGCGTTGGTATCAGAGCTTGATTGCCTGTAGGATTACCAAGCCAAACTGGTCGATGTTGAGTCTAGAAATTCTTTAGTTATATAAGGGAATTGATTGTGGGATGGAACGTAAGGTTTTTTTTACTCCTTATACCTCATGGCCTTCTGATCTGAGTCATCATCTTCTCTTCTACGGGGATTAAGAACTAGGCTATCTCTTCTTTCCATCAGGATCACGTGTTACTAATCCGTGGACTTATAAGATTGTTGGATCTAAGTCTCAGTTCAGTTCCTACTACTTCCGTATGTTAATTGTTGATCTCGAAACCTTGATATTGTGCTCCTGAGTCGTTATGCCACCATTTTTGTGAATGTCTCAAATCTTTTCTGAGCATTTACAGCCGTTATGCTGTCCGAGTCATCCCAGGTTTCTAAGTAGTCTGATGCATTTGCAAAATCCTTTCCCTCTGGTTTCGATGCTCCTTTACGCCAGCTCAATCACACTAATTGTTGAGTTGAGGTATTCTACTGCCTCGACCTTTATGTTGGAATAATTATTATGAACCTAGGTGTCTCAGGGGATCATCTAGTAATTTAGCCATGATTTGTGTTCCCAGTGTGATGATTCTGGCCATCATTCTCGAAAGCATCCCGTGATGCTACTTAGTAATAGGTATTCTGTTCCTGGGTTCTTGAACCCGAGATTCACTCTACTTACTTCATGTTGATAGTGTTTGCTAGTTCCTTCAGGATATTAGTAACTTTGCGATAGTCCTCGAGGTCCGTGGTATTTCCTTCTTCCAAATACTATGAACCGCTTATGGCAGATGTTTATTGGATCAAAAGATCACAATTAGAGTACTCTTGAGGAGATCTCCATTCATAAATCGTGACTCTGCCAGTCCTACCTCTCTGCATGGGTTATCTGGAAGAAATGTCGAATTCGTTCGACATGCCAAACCATGCATCCACAACTCAGAAAATCGTGTGTTCCTTTGAGTTGTCCCTCTTTAGTTGTCTACTGACCTTCATCTATCAATTGATAGTCAAGAGTATGCGTGCGTTCGTTTATCGATGCCTATTACTCTTGTGGTCCGTCAAGCCATTCTATCGCAGAATGACTAGGAGAAACAAACTCCAGTACCTCTTCCATATCTAGGATTGGGTCAAAGCAATTGTGCTCCGCAGATCAAAATGCCAGCCCAGCTTTTGATTCTGTTCTACCCTGAAGTATTACCGTCTTTATGTCAGGATTTTCATGAGGATTGCACCGGCTCTTGTGAATTCTTGATGTAGTGATACTTCTCGCCATCATTATTCATCCCTCGCTTCCGTGTTGTCGCAACCGGAATGCCGACAAGTGAATCGTGATGTGTGAATTCAATACTCCTAGCAACCTTGTTGCTTGGTAGTTAATGGATAATAATTTCATTCTTAGTGTGTTGGTTTTTGAATCATCCTTCTAAGACTGATCGTGCTACCTAGTCCTTGTTTTCGGTGCACCCCTCGATTGATGAGTTAGGATCTGGTCAAGTCCTCATTCATTTGATCATATCGTCTTACCCTCAAAAGCGAGATTGTTCTCGAGCTTAGTAACATACCGGTGGTTCATGATTTTCTGAATATCTTCTCGGAACTATCACCAGGTCGTCACCTGACCATTATGTTGAGCTCGTGATCAAGTTGGTTTCTTGTGAACCACCTTCTCTCCAAGAATCGATGTTAGATATCCCTGAGCTAGTTGGTTAAGCTAGACAACAACTTGGAGAGTTGGAAGATAAAAGCTTGCCTGACATAGTTCGTTCCAAAGGGATATTCTTGTGTAGTGTGTGTTGAAGAAAGATGATATCTTCATCGATTGGTCCTTGTGATCAGTTGCTGGACCTATTGTCTTATCAATCCTTTGATTTGAGTGTGGGCTATCGTCAAATCAAGTCAGAACCAACGATGTTCGTAATGTTGTCTTACTCGTGGTTGATCCCTCGAGCATACACCATTATATCTTTTGGTTCTGACCAATGCTATCACTTGTTCACTTAACTATGGAATTCCTTTTGAAAGGAAACCCAGATGAATTGTTGTTGAGCCCATTGACAACATCCTTGCCTTCTCCATAATTTTGCTGAGCATTAAGCTAGTGTTGGAAACTTTTGAAAGCATTTGTTCATGCTAGCTCATGAAGCATATGTTCGGATGTAAGGAGAGACTTCCTCTAGTTCATGTGCATTGGATGCAAGTTGCCGCCGTGGACTCGAGAAAGTCAATGTTGTTTCCTTTGGAATCATCCCAAATCAGTCATGCATACGTGCGAAGTATTCTGTGGTTCGGACACTTGCAACCTCCATTCCATATGTATATGCTAGCACACCAAGCCACTGATTGATTTGTTCACGGAAAAGGAGTTGATGTGCTAATCCTAGGTCATGCACAAGACTTCAATATCCTCGATTATGATTTCCCACCTGAACTCGGTAGTGTTTTATTGTAAGACTACCATGTGATAATGTTTGTCTAGGACAGCGTGTTCACATGTTTTTAGCAGAACCAGCTCATGTTTTGGGGCTTGCTATCGCAGTTCGTCCCTCGAGAATCTCGCAACGTCATCTCGTCAATTTGTGTTGCAAACTTCCATTTTTCTTCCTAGACTCGATGAGTCTGGAATATCCTGACACCAACCAGATCTGAATTTCAGGCAGATATGATGGTTGAAATATTTCCCAAGAATTATAGTATTGGTCGCGCGATAACCGGTAAAGTGGATGTCGTGCCCAACACACCCAGCCGGAAGACCTGTTATTATAATATCTTGATTGAGGAAGTTGGCCACCTCCCCATAAGGGTTTCGTAGGATTTACTCTCTAGTTGTGCCTTATGATTTGTTGTGTTCCCGAAGTCCGACCTTCTACTTGATGTTCTAGATACCAGACCATTTCTATGAATGGGTTACACTAGCACATCAAGGAGAACATTAGAAGCGGAGTGCTAAATGTCTCTCGGTCGATCATCTAGATTTTATTTCCTTGGCCTCGCTAAGGTGAAATCTGAGAAAATGTTATCTTCCTTTGCATCTGCATCCTCCATCACCATTCATCGTGGTAGTAAGTTGTGTGGCCAGGACCCTTGACACGGATGTTGGTAAAACCTTGATGATTATGGAATTGCTCAAGTTCTTGAGAGCACGCACAAGCGCTAGGTGTTATCATCGGCACTAACGGGGTTTGCTCTTAGTTTCCTCGGCAATGCTATAACCTTTTCAAACAGTGAATTCACTCTCTATTATTGGGTTCTTCCCCAGTTACTAGAATCATTCCCAGCATTTGCATTTTGTTCCCAGCTTGCACCGCCAATGTGTCATTCTACCATGGGTCTCTTCCATTTTCGGTGATAAGCAAATTCATCCATTGCGTTGTCTTCAACAAGGTAATCCACATCATCCAAGTCCGAGTATGCCATTCTACCGACCGTCGCCAATCGAATGCTGTGATTTGCCTTAGGCTGATATAGAGAGTCTCAATGATCTCTATATCAAAAGTAATTCTTTTTGCCACTTAAGGGGATATCTCTACGAGTCACCTTCCCTAAGGTGTATCGTTATGGTATCATGCCAACTCAACTCCTCGCTACGTTGACAATCGATTACCACCTTCTTAAGCGTGAAATTGTGGTCTACCTAGTGAACCTTCGTCATCTGCTTCACTCCATTCCTATGGATGTGTGCCTCGCCTCTCAGCTCGAGAGATGTTGCTATGTCTCATTCCGTGAGTTAATCCTGAGTTGTTCGACCTTCGAGAAGAACCATTCTTTTAGGATCTTTCCTTTCCTCTCGTTGTCATGTTAGTTGGAGTTCTCAGAGCAAGACATCAAGACAATGATGGTGAATGAATCAACGGTCAACTGCAGTGCACCCTGGATCGTGAAGATTATACTAGTTGCGTTTCCCCTTCACCTTACCCTACGCTTGAATCTCGAGACGAGATTCTTGTTTAGTGGGGGTGAGTTGTCACATCCCTAGCTTCTGGTAATGCACTAGGCTAGACCTCTTGCTGCATCATGTTTAAATTCAAATGAAATTTGAATTGAGGAATTCTCAAAGCCTCAGAAACCACTAAAAATAACCAACAATTAAATCTTCTCAAATGTGTCCAAGAAAATGTTCCTGTTATCCTCTGGAAATATTGGCAAGAGGTAAAATCCAAACCAATATTTTTGGTGTCTCAGAAACATTTAAATTGGGCATTTGAATTAAATCAATAATTATTTGAATTGGATTTATATCTACTATTAAATAAATATAGGTCCAATAATTCTGAAATATTTTGTGGAGCATTGTTTTAATTCTTTTAGCTCCTAAAAATATTGTCAGAAGCAAAATAAATTGAATTGGTTTCAAAACCAAATTCAAAACAAACCTGCAAAATAGAAAACTGAAATAATTAGAAAAAGACAGAGAGAGAAGGTACTACCTGGCGCTCACCTATGCTGGCCCAGCCCCCCCTGTGCAGCCCACCTGCGCGGCCCAGCCCACCTCCTTCCCCCCTTGTCCTCTTCTTCCTCTGCCAGTAGGCAGAGGCGAGGCGTGGCGCGCGCCCGAAGAGCGCCGGCCACCTCCTGCGACGCCACGGAGACGCCCTCGCCCCCTGCACCTCCCCTCTCTCCCCCTGGACCCCATTCCCTCCTCTGTTTCCCTCTCGCGCACACCACCGAGCGGAGCTCGCCGCCATCGTCGCCGTACCCATGGCCACCGGCCACCCCTAGCCTCACCGACGCCCCAGGAAGCTCCGCCGGTCCTCCCTCGACCTCCTCGTCGTGTCACGCGACCAGAAGAGCCCCGGAACGCCACCCCCGATGTTTTCCCCTCGCTGGCCGCCGAGGATCTTCTCCGTCGATTCGGCCACTCCGGCGCGCCCCCGAGCCGGCTAACCATCCCTACGGCACCGCTGTGAGCTCCTACGCCTCCCCTCCCTCTTTTCCCCTTCGATTGCGCCCTGTAGCCGCCGCCCCACGAGCACCCGAAGCCGCCGTCCGGCATGGCCGGTGAGCTCCGTGTTCCCGAGCTTCTCCGCCTGCGCTCGTTGCCTCCGGGTGTTCCTGGTGACCCCAGCATCCCGTAGAGCCCATCAGCCGCGCCCGCCGTGCCGTGTAACGCCGAAACCGAGCACGCCCGAGCTCCGGCCGCCGCTGCCGAGCTCGAGGCCATCGTCTCCGGCCGCCCTAGCTGCTACTGCTTGCTGAAATGGGCGCGGGTGAGCTCCAGCTCCCCGTAGCCGCTCTCCTCCGTCCATTTGGACGCCGGAGGAGCGAGCCCGCGCCCTCCGCCGCGCCTGTTGCCACCGGCGACGAGCCGCCGGCGGGTTAGGCCCTGCTGACCAGGGGTTTGACCCCCCTGGGTCGATGACAGGTGGGGCCAGCCCCCCTGTTAATTAGTTAGTTTATTTTAATTTAATTACCCCCCCTGCTGACACTGACATGTGGGCCCTAGTGCCCTAATCCTTAATTAAACTAAAATAAACCCCCCCTGTTTAATCTGTGACGCTGACATATGGGTCCCACAGGTTAGTTTGAGCTGGACGGCGCCCGTTGACCTACTGACGTCATGATGATGTCAGGCTGACGCAATAAGTATTTTCTGGATTTAAAAATAATCAGGAAATTCCAGAAAATAGCTAAAACTTCAATAAATCATAGAAAATTAACCGTAACTCCAAATTAAATAAATTATATATGAAAAATTATCAGAAAAATTCAAGGAATCCATCTGTACCATTTTCATGCATGTTAGAACAACTTATCACTACTATTTAGGGCAAATGAAGTGAAGGGCATTTGAATAATCACATATGGAGTTTGAATTTGAATCTTGTATTCAAACCAACTTCATTTAATCTGTTGCTAGTTGCATTAGCTCAAAACACATTCATTTTGCCATGTCATGATCATGCATCATATTGTGCATTGCATTGATTGTGTTCCCTTCTGTGTTGCCGGTATCTATCCCCTCTCGATAGACGCGATACCGATGATGTGATCGTTGACACTGATGAAGACTCAATGTTATCTTCAGAAGTGCCAGGCAAGCAAAACCCCCTTGTTCATTCCGATACAATCCTACTCTCTCGCTCCTGCTCTCTTTTACTGCATTAGGACAACACAGATTCATCTGTTACTTGCTGCGGTAGCTGAACCCCTTTATCCTTTGCATGACCTGTCATTGCCACAGTAAATAGGTGAAACCCACTAGCATGAGTAGGAGTTGTTTGAGCCCTGTTGTGCCTACTCATTCATGCTTGTTTGTCATGCCTGCTACTGCTTAGAGTTGAGTCGGGTCTGATTCATCGGGGATGAATCAGAGGCGTGTGAACCTGTCCTACTGTGTGTGAGCTAAGTGTGTGAACACGATTTGGTAAAGGTAGCGGTGAGAGGCCATGTAGGAGTACATGGTGGGTTGTCTCATTGCAGCCATCCTCAGGAACTGAGTTCTGTGTTTGTGATCCATGACCAGTTACTACCACACATTGGGTTCCGGTAACTCGACCCCTCTCGACTTATTAATCAACATGATCTCTGTCCAGGAGTTGCAACTAGTTTCTGGTGTTTGTAGGTAGTGTTAGTAGTCTACCAAGTGGCACCCGGTACAGGTGGGCTTGGGACAGACTAGGCACAGTGGCCCGGTGTACCAAGTGGCACCCGGTTGGTGGGCTTGGGAACCCTGCACACATCGTTTGGGGCCGTAAGCGACACCCCGGCCGGATCTCCTTGCGGATGGAACCCGAATAGGCGATAAACCTGGACTAGAGACTTGTTCGGTTAGTCAGGTCGTGGCCGACTCCCTCGCCCGGCTTCCGCTTGAAGGTTGCCGAGGTACATGACGTGTACAGGGCGGTAAGTGGCGGGAGCGTGTGTGAAGAAGTACACCCCTGCAGGGTTATCATTATCTATTCGAATAGCCGGATTCCTTGGATATGGAAACTTGGACCCCTGGTACAGTTCATAGACAAGTGAAAGTGGATACTCTAAAATACGCAAGATAAGCGTGAGTGCTATGGATGGCGTTCTCGTAGGGAGACGGGAGCGGATCCATAGTGGTGTATTGGTTGGTGAATATGTGGACTCGTGTGCGCCACCTCAAAAGAGTTACTTGCAGTCGTAGTTCAGGTTAGCCAGCGAGTCAAAGCTGGCTTGCTACAGTCAAACTCCACCACCCCCTTTGTTGATAATGATGCATATGTAGATAGATCTGATGTAAGTCTTGCTGGGTACATTTGTACTCACGTTTGCCTATTTTATGTTTTGCAGAGAGACTTCAGTCTCACTAGTAGTTCCGCGTGGACTTCGACGTTTAGCTTGTTACCTCAGCTACGATCTTGTGCCCTCGGCAGGATCTGGTAGATAGTCAGGCTTCTCAGGCTTTTTCATTTATAGATGTCTGTACTCAGACATGATAGCTTCCGCTTGTGCTTTGATTTGTATGCTCTGAGTGTTGGGTCATGAGATCCATGTTTGTAATATCTCGCTCCTCGGAGCCTATTGAATAATTACTTGAGTTGTAGAGTCATGTTGTGATGCCATGTTGTATCTGCACATATCGAGCATATTGTGTGTATGTTGTTGAAATGCTTGGTATGTGTGGGATCTGACTATCTAGTTGTGTATCCTTAGTAGCCTCTCTTACCGGGAAATGTCTCCTAGTGTTTCCACTGAGCCATGGTAGCTTGCTACTGCTCCGGAACACTTAGGCTGGCCGACATGTGTCCTTCTTCGTTCCTGTGTCTGTCCCTTCGGGAAATGTCACGCGATGAATATCGGAGTCCTGTTAGCCCGCTACAGCCCGGTTCACCGGAGTCCTGTTAGCCCAGTGCTACAGCCTGGATTCACTTGCTGATGACCGACACGTTCGATGTTGGGTCATGGATGCCTGTCCCTGTAAGTTTGGGCCACTTTGGGTTTACGACTAGCCATGTCAGCCCGGGCTCCTTATCATATGGGTGCTAGCGACACTATCATATACGTGTGCCAAAAGACGCAAACGGTCCCGGGCAAAGGTAAGGCGACACCCGTGGGAATACCGTGCGTGAGGCCGCAAAGTGATATGAGGTGTTACATGCTAGACCTATGTGGCATCGAGTCGGGGGCCTGACACTAGGGATCAAACCCTAACAAAACTAACTTGATTACATGGTAAATCTCATCCAACCCATCACCGTCCAGCAAGCCTACGATGGAATTACTCACGCACGGCGGTGAGCATCATGAAATAGGTGATGGAGGATGGTTGATGATGACGACGGCGACGAATCCCCCTCTCCGGAGCCCCGAACGGACTCCAGATCAGCCCTCCCAAGAGAGATTAGGGCTTGGCGGCGGCTCCGTATCGTAAAACGTGATGAAACTTTCTCTTTTATTTTTTTCTCCCTGAACGTGAATATATGGAGTTGGAGTTGAGGTCGGTGGAGGTCCAGGGGCCCACAAGATAGGGGGCGCGCCCTACGGGGGCGTCCCCTGTCTCGTGGACAGGGTGTGGGCCCCCTGGTGTATTTCTTTCACCCAGAAATTCTTATTAATTCCAAAAAGTGCCTCCGTGGATTTTAAGGACATTCCGAGGACTTCTCTTTTCTACACATAAAACAACATCATGGCAGTTCTGCTGAAAACAACGTCAGTCCGGGTTAGTTTCATTCAAATCATGCAAGTTAGAGTCCAAAACAAGGGCAAAAGTGTTTGGAAAAGTAGATACGTTGAAGACGTATCAGGACCACAGAATCTTGCAACTATACTGCACACTGCATTGCTCTTGTGAGTACCTCTTGCCCTGTATGACCATACTTACTGTAATAGTTGTTTGATTATGTAGCATCACTGCACATGTTAGCCTCATTATCATCCATTTTGTGGACATTATAAGATCCGTATGGACTCTTACATAAATTTAGAATCAACCCAATGCTTTTGAAGAGGTTTAGCTTTGCAGTCCTCTTGTAAGGATTGAACGTCGTCTATCACTGTACTTACATTAACAGCTACTCCCTCCGTCCCATAATATAAGAACGTTTTGTATAGTACACTAGTGTTCAAAACACTCTTGTATTATTGGAACAGAGATTGGTTATTGTGTAGCATTCTGCATCTTATCTCCCTCGCCCACCATTTACTAAAAAAATCAGATCTATATTTAATCTTACCAACAAGTAGAATACACAGTCAATGCCAGTGCAGAAGTGTAAGCCCATTGCTCTTGTCAGTTCCTTTTGTCCTATAATGCTTGTACTTCCAGGGATTGGTAGTTGATTATGTAGCATCAATCTGCATCTTATCTTCATTATCCTCTATCCCTTCCAGTATTATCATATCTATAATTACTCTCTACAAAATGTAGAGTACAGGCAATGCTTATGAAGAAGATTCTGTGCTGAAATTCTTGAGTTATCCTTCCCTTGACATGGAGAAGGGCATTATAAAGCCGGTGTTAACTGTTAATGTAAGTCAGTCCTTCTAAAGCCTTTATCCTCAACTGCTGTTTAATTTACTCATACACCCTATCGTTTACTACTGTTTAGTTTGCTGTTTCTACCAAAATGCATGTTCGCAAGAACTGTAAGTTCTAAGTGTTACTTGTAAAACCAAATTCCTTCTTCATACCATGCATAATACTCAATACTTCCTATATGTATGCTTGTTTTTGTGGATCTATAATCCAGTGTGTGGTGAAGCAGCCCATATTTGCACCTTGTCATCTCCTGTTTTATCTTACTGATGTGGCTGATGATATGAACAACATGCCATGCACATTAACCAAAATAGATACAATGATTTTCTTTACCCTTCATCTATGCTAGTTATGTTGACATGGTAATCCAGTAGTGTGGTGAAGCTCCCCGCATTATGAATAATGCCAAATTTTGCTATTGATATTTTGAACTTACTCTTTACTTTCTAATTTGAAATTGGATGGAATTGACAGCACAGTTATCATCTTTGTTTATACACGTGCAAAACATGTCATCTCTTTGCTTTGTTTCAGGGTGATATGCCTGATGGCATGCACAAGTCTGCTGAAGGCTGTGAGACAAACCCAACATATAATGCAGCAAAGAAGGCAAAACATCTTGAAGATAGAGAGACAACCCCAAAGTCTTGTCTTGATGCAGTGTTCAAGTTACTTGAGACTAGCAGTCAGACAAGCTCACATAATTCATTGTCTGAATCAGTTCGACTTCTTTAGTCCCAAGTTCTAGCAGAAAGGCATTCTGCAACTCAACTTCGAATTAAAGTCCTATCTCTAAGAAAGATTGCGGAGAACACCAATGAGAACCTCATCACTAAACATCTACACCTGGAAGCTATAACCGACATGCTAGGCTGGTCTCATAGCCGTGCTCAGTAGCTTGCGCTGCAGTTCCCCCGCAAAGCTAACCTTTCTTAAACTGTCTTGGAAGTGGTCTCGGTTCAGTATTATTTTGTTATGCTGCAATGGTGCCTAGTTTTTGTAATCTGCTTCTTCGTTGCGCTTTATGATCACTGGTGGCGAACTTCGATGCCCAGTGGATGTAATATACTTAATCCTTTATTGTCTAGTGTAGGTTTATTCTTAGTTCTATGCCGTAATTTCTTTATTGTATAGAGTAGGTTTGTTCTTAATTCCTACTAGTTATAGCCATCATTCGCTATCTGAAAAAAAAAATCAGATGTAGTCAACCGGGCCGAAACATTCGACTCTAACGGGCCTGGTTTTTAGCGGGCCACAATTGGGCCGGCCTGCGTCTTTCTTGGGCCCGAATGATTGGGGCCTTCACACTTTGCGCTAGGCCCACAACTTACACCGGCCTATATTTTAGTTGGGCCTTTTGTGTACCCAGCGCTTAGTTTGGCCTAGGTAGCGTTCGGCCATTAACAGGCTGAATATTGTACTGGCTTGTTACGGCCCAGATGAAACCATGGGCCTTTAGCAGGCCGAAATGCATATTGGGCCTCAATTTTTACTAGTCATCGACGAGACTTCAGCAGGCTAAAATGTACACCGGGCCTTTTTGGGCCCAGTAAGCTCACGGGCTGTTACCAGGACGAAACATATATCGGGCGTTAGTTGACCCAATGATATCATGGGCCTTTAAGAGGCCGAAAGCTTAGTACAGGCATGAATGAGCCGAATTATGCGATAGGCCCTTAACAGGCCCAAAGTCATGTTGGGCTTAACTGTTGCCACCTTTATCACGGGCCGTTAGTGGGCCCGATGTCTCGTCAGACCATATTCTCATCCTTCTCCTGCTCACATAATAATGGGTATTCCACATGCTACATATGTATATCGTACACGTACATACAATGATCCAAAGGACATGCGTGCATGCACTCCAGGTAGCGTAGTGTTGTCTTGGCATCCTTCTTCCAACTAAAGCACTCTGGCCAAAAATAAGGAAAAGCGTTTGAAAATAAAAAAAGTTACTTCGCTAGTAGTACGGGCAAACTAATTGACAGATACATTAACTAATGCATGCAAAGTGTTTCTCCTGGACTCTTTGTGAGGACCCCAAGTCTATGCCACAACGATCTAGCATGTTACACCTCATATCACTTAGTGGCCTCACACACGGTATTCCCACGGGTGTCACCTTACCATGCCCGGGACCATTTGCGCCTTTTGGCACACGTAAATGATAGTGTCGCTAGCATCCATATGACAAGAACCCGGGCTGACATGGCTAGTCGTGAACCCGAAGTGGCACTAACTTACAGGGACAGGCATACATGACCCAGCATCGAATGTGTCGGTCATCAGCGAGTGAATCCGGGCTGTAACAACTGGGCTAGCAGGACTCTGGTAAACCGGGCTGTAGCAGGCTAACAGGACTCAGGTAGACACCGCGGGACATTTCCCCAAAGGGACAGACACAGGAACGAAGAAGGACACATGCCAGCTAGCCTAAGTGTTCCGGAGCAGTAGCAAGCTACCAGGGCTCAGTGGAAGCACTAGGAGACATTTCCCAGTAAGAGATGCTACTAAGGATAAACAACTAGGTAGTCAGATCCAACACATAGCAATACACATTACACGTACGCATAACATGCAAGTATGTACTGTACAACATGGCATCACAGCATAACTCAACAACTCATATAGATAAGGGCTCAGAAGAGCCATCATAGCATTTATTACAAACAGGGGTCACATGACCCAACATTCAGAGCAAACAAGCAACAAGCGGAAGCATTACATGTCTGGGTACAGACATCTACAAACGAAAAAAGGCTGAAGAGTCTGACTATCTACAACATCCGATCAAGATCGTAGCTAAGGTACAAGCTACTTGTCGAAGTCCACAAGACACTAGTAAGACCGAAGTCTCCGCTGAAAAAACATAAATAAAGCAACATGAGTACAAAGGTACTCAACAAGACTTACATCAGATCCTATCATACATGAATTAGTATCAAGAGGGTAATGTGGGGTTTAGTTGCAGCAAGCCAGCTTTGACTCTGTGGCTATCCTGTTCTACGACTACCAGAACTTCTTTGAGGTGGTATGGCACACACGAGTCCACTAATCACCACACAATACACTACTATGGATTCATCCCCGTCTCCTTATGAGAAGGCCATCCATAGCACTCACACTTGTCTTGAGCTTCTTATAGTATCCACTTCAAGTTGTCTATGTACCATGTAAGCATCCAAGAAGTCCATAACCGCGGACCCTGCTATTCGAATAGATCATGTTAACCTTGCAGGGGTGTACTTCTTCACACACGCTCTCGCCACTTACCTCCATGCACACGTCATGTATCTCGGCAACCTTCAAGCCGAAGCCTGGCGAGGGTGTCGGCCACGACCTGACTAACCACACAAGACTCTAGTCCAGGTTTACCACCTATTCGGGTTCCATCCGCAAGGAGATCTGGCCGGGGTGTCGCTCACGGCCCCAAATGATGTGAATAGGGTTCCCAAGCCCACCTCGCCGGATGGATCTACGCTTGGTACACCGTGCCACTTGTGCCTAGTCTGTCCCAAGCCCACCTGGCCAGGTGCCACTTGGTAGACTACTAACACTACCTACAAACAACAGAAACTAGTTGCGACTCCTGGACAGAGATCAAGTTGGTTAATAAGTCGAGAGGGCTTGGAGCGCCCGGAGCCCAATGTGTGGTAGTATCGAGTCATTGGACGACATACATAGAACTCAATTCTTAAGGACGGTTCCAGTGAGACAACCCACCATGTACTCCTACATGGCCTCTCACCGCTACCTTTACCAAATCGTGTTCACACACTTAACTCTCAGCATCAGAACATATCGTAACACTCCAATTCATTCCCAATCAATCAGACCTGACACAACTCTAAGCAATAGCAGGCATGGCATGGTAGGAACATAACATGGCTCAATCAACTCCTACACATGCTAGTGGGTTTCAACTATTTACTGTGGCAATGACAGGTCATGCAGAGGAATGGGTTCAATTACCGCAGCACAAAGTAGCAGATGAATCATTGTTGTCCTAATGCAATAACTGAGAGCAGGAGCGAGAGAGTAGGATTGTATCGAAATGAACAAGGGGGTTTGCTTGCCTGGTAGATCAATAGAGGAGGCACTGCTTCACAAACAGGTACTCTGGAACGGTCTCCGGAGCAAGACCTATCGAGAAGGAATGGTGCCAACAATCAATACACAAGCATATGCAACAATATGATGCATGTACATGGCATGAATATGTGATGCTGTTTGAGCTAATGCAACTAGTATTCAATTTGAATGAAGTCCATTTGAACCAAGGGTTCAAATGCAACTCCAAATTAAGCTCTTATATATGCCATTTATATGTTTTGACCTATACAGCAGGTATAAGTTGGTTTGTCATGCATGAAACCGGTAAAATGGATAGATTGCATTTTTCTGATAATTTTTCATATATAAATTATTTCAATCTGAGCTACGGTTGAATTTCTATGATTTTTTGAAGTTTGAATCATTTTTTGGAATTTCCTAATTAATTTTAAATCCAGAAAATGAATAACTGCGTCAGCCTGACGTCAGCGTGATGTCAGCGAGTCAACGGGTCGGTCTAGGTCAAACCTAACCAATGGGACCCATATGTCAGTGTCTAACCTAACTAATCTAGTTTAGTTAGTGGTCTCGGGCCCATATGTCACTATCATCAGCTAATTAAGTTTAATTAACATCTAACGAAAATTAGCAGGGGCCTGGCCCACTTGTCAGTTCAGCGAGGTCGAAGGGTCAAACCCCTGGTCAGTGGGGTCAAACCCGCTGGCGACTCGACGTCGGCGAGGCCAGACGCGGCGGAGGGCCTCGGATTTCGCCCTTCGGCGACCGTTTGGACGGCGGAGACCACTAGCGAGGAGCCAACACTCGTCCGCGTCATCTGGAGCAAGTGGGAGAGGCGGGGACGGTTGGAGCTCGCCGGAGCGGAGCTCGAGACAGCAGCCGGAGCACGGGCTTCGAGCGGGAGCGGGCTGTGGGGCATGGGGAGGCCACCCGAGGGGCTCTGCGGCACCCTCGTGGCACCAGGAGCACGGTGACGTGCTCGGTTGCGGGCTGCGGTGGCCAGGGCGAAGGCGACGAGGAGCTACGGCCACGGCGGGGAAAGGGGCTACGGCATGCAGGCGGCTAAACGGAGAGAGGGGAACGGGGTAGGAGCTCACTGCGGTTCCGGTGGCATCTTCAGCGGGCTCGGGGGAGGCCGGACGGCGGCGTGGCAGCGAGGACGATCTCCGGCGGCCGGAGGCGAAGATGGTGATGTTGACGGTGTTCCAGGGCTTCCCGCGTCGCGTGGCTCGACGGAGAGGTGGACGGCGATGTGGCGGAGCTTCTGAGCTAGTCGGAGAGGCGAGGGGGAGGCGGTGGCTACGGTAACAGCGAACGGCGGCGATGGCAGTGCTCGGTGGTCGCGCGGGAGAGAACCATGGAAAGAGGGAGAGCGAGGGAGAGGGAGAGATGTGCGGGGCGGTGCGTGGCGTCGTCCAGGGTGTCCAGGGCGACAAGAGGGAGAAGCAGGAGGTGGCGGGAGACGTGGCCACGGGCGAGCACGCGCGCGACACGCACAGTGCTAGTAGGCACGAGGAAGAATACAGAGGAGGAGGCGGGCTGGGCTGGCCAACTGGGCCGGCCAGGCCGCACAATGCTGGGCCAGCACAGGAGCTGGCCGCAGGTAAGTTTTCTCCTGTTTTGTTTTTCTTTTCTATTTTCTGACATTTGTTTTGATTTAATAATAATACTAAATCATTTTATTTTCTTCTGTCAATTTTTGTAGGAACTAGTTGGATTGCTCCAAAACTCCTCACCAATTAACAGAATTTTGGACATATATTATATATATAACAATATATATCCAAAGCAATTAATTACTGGATTAATTCCAAATGCCCAAAAATAAATACTTATGAGCTCCTAAAAATATTGGTTTGATTTTTATCTCTGTCCAATATTTTCAGAGAGCAACATGAGCATTTTCTTGGACCCTTTTGGAGCACTTTTTATTTGGGTCATTTTAGAGATGATTCTGAGGGTTTCACAAATCCTCATTTCATATTTAAATGAAATTTAAACATGATGCACACATGACTAGCTAGTCTAGGTCATACCAGAACTAGGGATGTGACAACTCGCCCCCACTTGAAAGAATCTCGTCCCGAGATTCAGGGGTCGATGGAAAGAAAGTGGGGTACTCCAGTCGAAGACGATCTTCTCGCTCCCAAGTAGCTTCTCTCTCAGAATGATGAGACCACTGAACCTTGAGAAACTTGATATTATGACATCGAGTGACACGCTCTGCTTGATCAAGAATGCAAACCGGGTACTCTCGGTATGTGAGGTTATCTTGGAGATGAAGCGTTTGGTGGTCCACTCCGCGGATGGGATCGGAGAAGCAACGCCCGAGTTGAGAGACGTGGAAGACATCATGCATTCTGGAAAGATGTGGAGGTAGTTCCAACTGGTAGGCAACTGTCACATCCCTGGCCTTGTTATGCACTTGGGCTAGCTTGGTTGCTGCATCATGTCTAAATTTCTTTTAAACTTGAAATGGGGATGACAAACACTAGCACTAAATAAAATGCAATTAGGATCAAAATAAAAATATTTTCAATGAACCCAGAATGCCCTTTAGAAAAGTTCATTATTTTTGTTAAAGGTGAAAACCTCTGCCAAAAATGATGCACATATTTTTAGGCCATTCTGGATTTTTGAATTAAATCCTATTGTATTTGACTTTGGGCATTTAAATACTATAAATAATTTAAATGTTCAAATAAATGTTGGAAATTGTTAAGGGTCACTGAAATAATTCAGAAAGCACCCATAATTGTTTCCAGGATTTTATGAAATGGTTTGGTATTATTACTAAATCAAAACAAATAGCAAAAACTAGAAAACAGAAAGTAATAGGAAAACAAGAGAGAGAGGAAGCCTACCTGGGCCACCTACCTGCAGCCCACCTAGCACCCCACCTGGCCCAGCAATGCGGCTGAGGCCTAGCCCAACTCCCCACCGTCTTCAACCTCTGCCAGTAGGCAAAGGCGTGTCGACGCGCCCGCGCCCGAGCACCACCTCCTGCTTCCACCTCCTGCTGCCCCCTCATCGCCCTGGACTTCCTCCGCGACGCCACGCGACCCCCGACGCTCTCTCACTCTGTGGTTCTCTCTCCCCCTTGCTCCTCTGCTTTCTCTCCCCATGGCCGAGCATGCCCACCGCCGCCGACGTGCACCACCGCGGCCACGGCCATCCCCGAGCCGCCCCGAGCTATCCTCGAGCTCCGCCACCTCGCTCCCTACCTCCTCACCGAGCCACACGACCGGAAGGGCCCCGAAGCGCCGCCCCGATGCTTTTCTCCTCCTCGTCCGCCGGAGATCCGCCTCGCCGCCCCGCTCGCCCTGATGCTTCCCCGAGCTCGCCGTTCGCCTCGTCGCAACCGCCGTGAGCTCCTGCTCCTGCTCCCTCTCTCCGCTCCCTCTCTCGCACGCCGTAGCTGCTGCACCACATCCAACCGCACGCGCCGCCGCCCGCACTCGTCGCCGGTGATGCTCCGGTGACCATTTGGTCCCGGGCATGCGCCCAACGCGCTCCCCGCATCGCGTAGAGCCTCCGTGGCACCTCGCCGCGCTCGTTTGCGCACCGCAGCCCCATCCCCACTTGCACCCGAGCTTCGGCCGCCGCCGAGCTCGTCACCGGCACCACTCCGGCCACTCCTCGGTCGCGCCACCACCACAGTTGGATGCGGACGAGCGTCCGCATCCCAAAGCTGTGCTCCGCGCGCCAAACCGAGCCCTGTGGGCAAAACCCGAGGCTCGCCACCGCAGCTGGCCTCACCGGCGTCAACCCGCCGGTGGGTTTGACCCACTTTGACCACGGCGGGACCCCCCCCCTGTGTCCATGACAGGTGGGGCCGGCCTGTTAATTAGGTTAGGATTAGTGTTAACTAAAAATTAGTTAGACTAATTACACTGACACGCGGGACCCACTGTCAGGTTTGACCGGACAGTGACCTGTTGACCTGCTGACGTCACTATGAGGTCATGCTGACGCAATAATTCCTTTCTGGAATTTAAATAAATCTTAAATGATTTATTATTTTCAGGAAATGTTTAAAACTTCTAAACATCATATAAATTCAACCGTAGCTCAGAATGAAATAATTTATATATGAAAAATTATCAGAAAAATTCAAGGAATCCATCTGTACCATTTTCATGCATGTTTGAACAATGTTTGTCCTCTGTTTTGGACAAAACAAATAAACAGCATTTAAATAATCATATATGGAGTTGGAATTTGAATCATGTATTCAAACCAACTTCATTTAAATCATAGCTAGGTGCATTAGCCTAAAACACATTCATATTGCCATGTCATAGCATGCATCATATCGTGCATTGCATTGATCGTGTTTCTTCTGTGTTTGCCGGTGTTGTTCCCCCTCGATAGACGTTGTGCCGATGATGTGATCGTTGACACTGATGAAGACTCAATGCTATCTTCAGAAGTGCCAGGCAAGCAAAACCCCCTTGTTCATTCCGATACAATCCTACTCTCTCGCTCCTACTCTCTTTTAATGCATTAGGACAACACCGATTCATCTGTTACTTGCTGCGGTAGCTGAACCCCTTATCCTCTGCATGACCTGTAATTGCCACAGTAAATAGATGAAACCCACTAGCATGAGTAGGAGTTGTTTGAGCCCTGATGTGCCTACTCTTTCATGCTTGTTTGTCATGCCTGCTACTGCTTAGAGTTGAGTCAGGTCTGATTCATCGGGGATGAATCAGAGGTGTGTGAACATGTCCTACTGTGTGTGAACTAAGTGTGTGAACACGATTTGGTAAAGGTAGCGGTGAGAGGCCATGTAGGAGTACATGGTGGGTTGTATCATTGCAGCCGTCCTCAGGAACTGAGTTCTGTGTTTGTGATCCATGATCAGTTACTACCACACATTGGGCTCCGGGCGCTCCAAGCTCTCTCGACTTATTAATCAACTCGATCTCTGTCCAGGAGTTGCAACTAGTTTCTGGTGTTTGTAGGTAGTGTTAGTAGTCTACCACGTGGCACCCGGTACAGGTGGGCTTGGGACAGACTAGGCACAGTGGCACGGTGTACCAAGTGGCACCCGGATGGTGGGCTTGGGAACCCTGCACACATCGTTTGGGGCCGTGAGCGACACCCCGGCCGGATCTCCTTGCAGATGGAACCCGAATAGGCGATAAACCTGGACGAGAGACTTGTGTGGTTAGTCAGGTCGTGGCCGACTCCCTCGCCAGGCTTCTGCTTGAAGGTTGCCGAGATACACGAGGTCTACATGGCGGTAAGTGGCGAGAGCGTGTGTGAAGAAGTACACCCCTGTAGGGTTAATATGATCTATTCGAATAGCCGTGTCCGCGGTAAAGGACTTCTGGGTTGCATGTACAGTTCATAGACAAGTGAAAGTGGATACTCTAAAATACGCAGGATAAGCGTGAGTGCTATGGATGGCGTTCTCGTAGGGAGACGGGAGCGGATCCATTGTGGTGTATTGATATGGTGAATATGTGGACTCGTGTGCGCCACCTCAAAAGAGTTACTTGCAGTCGTAGTTCAGGATAGCCACCGAGTCAAAGCTGGCTTGCTGTAGTTAAACTCCACCACCCCCTTTGTTGATAATGATGCATATGTAGATAGATCTGATGTAAGTCTTGCTGGGTACATTTGTACTCACGTTGCTTAATTTATGTTTTTGCAGAGAGACTTCAGTCTCGCTAGTAGTACCGCGTGGACTCCGACGTTTAGCTTGTTACCTCATCTACGATCTTGTGCCCTCGGCAGGATCTGGTAGATAGTCAGGCTTCTCAGCCTTTTTCATTTATAGTTGTTTGTACTCAGACATGTTAAGCTTCTGCATGTGCTTTGGTTTGTATGCTTTGAATGTTGGGTCATGAGACCCCTGTTTGTAATATCCCGCTCCTCGGAGCCTAATGAATACTTACTTGTGTCGTAGAGTCATGTTGTGATGCCTTGTTGTATTTGCACATATCGAGCATATTGTGTGTATGATTGAAATGCTTGGTATGTGTGGGATCTGACTATCTAGTTGTTTATCTTTAGTAGCCTCTCTTACTGGGAAATGTCTCCTAGTGTTTCCATTGAGCCTTGGTAGCTTGCTACTGCTCCGGAACACTTAGGCTGGCCGGCATGTGTCCTTCTTCGTTCCAGTGTCTGTCCCTTCGGGGAAATGTCACGCATTGAGTACCGGAGTCCTGTTAGCCCGCTACAGCCCGGTTTACCGAAGTCCTGCTAGCCCAGAGCTACAGCCCGGACCCACTTGCTGATGACCGACACGTTCGATGCTGGGTCATGGATGCCTGTCCCTGTAAGTTTGTGCCACTTTGGGTTTACGACTAGCCATGTCAGCCCGGGCTCCTTATCATATGGATGCTAGCGACACTATCTTATACGTGTGCCAAAAGGTGCAAACGGTCCCGAAAAAAGGTAAGGCGACACCTGTGGGAATACCGTGCGTGAGGCCGCAAAGTGATATGAGGTGTTACATGCTAGATCGATGTGGCATTGAGTCGGGGTCCTGACAGCGTTGGTATCAGAGCTTGACTGCTTGTAGGATTTCCAAGCCAAACTGGTCGAAGTTGAGTGTAGAAATTCTTTAGTTATATAAGGGAATTGATTGTGGGATGGAACGTAAGGCTCTTTTTACTCCTTATACCTCATGCCCTTCTGATCTGAGTCATCTTATCTTTCCTACGGGGATTAAGAACTAGGCTATCTCTTCTTTCTATCAGGATCACGTGTTACTAATCCGTAGACTTATAAGATTGTTGGATTTAAGCTTGAGTTCAGTTCCTACGACTTCTGTATGTTAACTGTTGATCTCGAAACCTTGATATTGTGCTTCTGAGTGGTTATGCCACCATTTTTGTGATTGTCTCAAATCTTTTTGAGCATTTACAGCCGTTATGCTGTCCGAGTCATCCCAGGTTTCTAAATAGTCTGATGCATTTGCAAATCCTTTCTTTCCGTTCCCGATGTCCTTTATGGCCAGATTAACCACACTAGACGGTGAGTTGAGGTACTCTATTGCCTCGACATTTATGTTGGAGTTATTATTATGACCCTAGGTGTCTCAGGGGATCATCTAGTAGTCTAGCCATGTTTTGTGATCCCAGTGTGATGATTCTGGCCATCATTCCCAAAAGCATCCCGTGATGCCACTTAGTAGTAGGCATTCTACTCCTGGGTTCTGAACCCGAGATTCACTCTACTTACTTCATGTTGATAGTGTTTGCTAGTTCCTTTAGGATATTAGTAACTTTGTGATGGTCCTCGAGGTCCATGGTATCTCCTTCTTCCAAATACTATGAACCTCTTATGGCAGATGTTTATTGGATCAATAGATCACAATTAGAGTACTCTTGAGGAGTTCTCCATTCATAAATCGTGACTCTGCCAGTCCTACCTCTCTGCATGGCTTATCCGGAAGAAACATGTTGAACTTGGTTCGACATACTAATCTATGCATCCATAACTCAGAAAATTATATGTTCTTTGAGTTGTCCCTCTTAGTTGTCTTCCGACCCTCGTCTATCAATTGATAGTCAAGAGTATGCGTGCATTCGTTTATCGATGCCTATTACTCTTGTGGTCCGTCAAGCCATTCCATTCAGGATGACTAGGAGAAACAAACTCCAGTACCTCATCCATATTCAGGATTGGGTCAAAGCAGTTGTACTCCGCAGATCAAATACTAATCCAGTTTTTGTTCTGTTCCACCCTGGAGTGTTACCATCTTTATATTAAGATTATCATGGGAATGGCACACCATCCTATGAATTCTTGATTTAGTGATACTCCCGCCATCATTATTCATTCCTCGGTTTCGTGTTGTCGCAACCGGAATGCCGACAAGTGAACTATGATGTGTGAAGTCAATACTCCTAGCAACCGTGTTGCTTGGTAGTTAAAGGACAATAATTTCATTCTTAGTGTGTTGGTTCTTGAATCATCATTCTAAGATAGATTGTGCTACCTAGTCCTTATTGTTGGTGCACTTTTCGATCGGTGAGTTAGGATTTCGTCAATCCCTCGCTCTTTGATCATATCGTCTTGCCCTAAAAAGCAAGATTGTTCTCGAGCTTAGTAACATATCGGTGGTTTGTAATTTTCCGAATATCTTCTCGGAAGTATTACCAGGTTGCCACCTGACCGCTATGTTGAGTTCGTGATCAAGATGGTTTCCTGTAAACCACCCCTTCTCCAAGAATCTGTGTGGGATACCCCTGAGCTAGTTGGTCAAGCTAAACAACAACTTGTAGAGTTGGAAGATAAAAGCTTGTCCGACTTAGTTCATGTTAAGGGATATCTTTTTGTGTGTGTGTGTTGAAGAAAGATGATATCTTCATCAATTGGTCCTTGTGATCAATTGTTGGATCTATTATCTTACCCAAACCTTTGATTGAGTATGGGCTATCGTCAAATCAAATCAGAACCAACGATATTCGTAATGTTGTCTTACTCGTGGTTTTTCCTCGAGCATACACCATTATATTCTTTGGTCTGACCAATGCTATCACCGTGTTCACTTAACTATGGAATTCCTTTAAAAGGAAACCCGGATGAATTGTTGTTGAGCCCATTGACAACATCCTTATCTCCTCCATGATTTTGTTGAACATTAAGCTAGTGTTGGAAACTTGTGTAAGCATTTTCTTCATGCCCCATTTATGAAGTATATGTTTGGATGAAAGAAGTGACTTCCTTTGATTCACGTGCATTTGATGTAAGTTGCCGTCGTGAATTCGAGAAAGTTTTTTTTTGCTCCTCTGGAATCATCCCAGGTCAGTCATGCATGTGCGAAGTATTCTATGGTCTGATAGACTGATCATCTTAATTCCCTATGTATCCCTAGCACACCAAGCCACTGATTGATTTGTTCAAGGAAAAGGAGTTGCTATGCAAATACTAGTTCATGCACAAGATTCCTATATCCTCAATGATGGTTCCCTACCAGAACTCGGTAGTGTTTTATTGTAAGACTACCATGTGATCATGTTTTTCTAAGGCAGCGTGTTCACACATGTGTAGCAGAACCAGCTCATGTTTTGGAGCTTGCTATCGTAGTTCATTTCCCGAGAATCTCGCAACGTCATTTCGTCGATTTGTGTTGCAAACTTTCATTTTTCTTCCTAGACTCGATGAGTCTGGAATATCCTGACACCAACCAGATCTGAATCTTAGGCAGATATGATGGTTGGAACATTTCCCAAGAACTATAATATTGGTCCCTCGATAACCGGTAATGTGGATGTCGTGGCCAACACACCCAGCCGGAAGACCTATTATTGTAGTATCTTGTTTGAGGAAGTTGGCCACCTTCCCATAAGGACTTCGTAGGATTTACTCCCTAGTTATGCCTTATGATTTTTGTGTTTTCGAAGTCCGACCTTTACTTGATGTTCTAGATACCAGACCATTTCAAGGAATGGGATACGCTAGTACCTCAAGGAGAACATTAGAAGCGGAGTGCTAAATGTCTCTCGGTCGATCATCCAGGTTTTGTTTCCTTAGCCTCGCTAAGGAAAAATCTGAGAAAGTGTTATCTTCCTTTGCATCTGCATCATCCATCATCATTCATCATGGTAGCAAGTTGTGTTGCCAGGATCCTTGACACGGATATTGGTAAAATCTTGATGATTATGGAAATGCTCAAGTTGTTGAGAGCACGCACAAGCGCTAGGTGTTATCATCGACACTAATTGGGATGCTCTCAGTTTCCTCGGCAATGCTATGATCTTTTCAAACAGTGAATTCACTCTCTATTGCTGGGTTCTTCCCCAGTTACCAGAATCATTCCCAGCATTTGCATTTTGTTCCCAGCTTGCACCACCAATGTGCCATTCTACCATGGGTCTCTTCCATTTCCGGTGGTAAGCAAATTCATCCATTACGTTGTCTTCAACAAGGTAATCCACATCATCCAAGTCCGAGTATGCCATTCTACCGACCCCCTCCAAACGATCGCTCGAGGATTGCCTTAGGCTGGTTTAAAGAGTTTCAATGATCTCTGAATCAAAGGTAATTCTTTTTGCCACTTAAGGGGATAAATCTACGAGTCACCATCCCTAAGGTGCCTCCTTGTGGTATCATGGCAACTCAACTCCTCGCTGCGCTGACAACCGTTTACCACCCTGTTAAGTGTGGAATTGTAGTCTACCTGGTAAACCTCCATCATTTGTTCCACTCCTTTCCGCTAGAGGTGTGCTTCGTCTCTCAGCTCAAGAGATGCTGCTATGTCTCATTCCGTGAGTTAATCCTGAGTTGTTCGACCTTCGAGAAGAACGATTCTTTTAGGGTCTTTCCTTCCCCTCGTTGTCATGATAGTTGGAGTTCTCAGAGCAAGACTTCGAGACAATGATGGTGAACGAATCAACGTTCAGTTGAAGTGCAACCTGGATCGTGAAGATTGTGCTAGTTTGCGTTCCCCCTTCACCTTACCCTACGCTTGAATCTCGGGACGAGATTTTTGTTTAGTGGGGGTGAGTTGTCACATCCCTGGCCTTGCTATGCACTTGGGCTAGCTTGGTTGCTGCATCATGTCTAAATTTCTTTTAAACTTGAAATGGGGATGACAAACCCTAGCACTAAATAAAATGCAATTAGGATCAAAATAAAAATATTTTCAATGAACCCAAAATGCCCTTTAGAAAAGTTCATTATTTTTGTTAAAGGTGAAAACCTCTGCCAAAAATGATGCACATATTTTTAGGCCATTCTGGATTTTTGAATTAAATCCTATTGTATTTGACTTTGGGCATTTAAATACTATAAATAATTTAAATGTTCAAATAAATGTTGGAAATTGTTAAGGGTCACTGAAATAATTCAGAAAGCACCCATAATTGTTTCCAGGATTTTATGAAATGGTTTGGTATTATTACTAAATCAAAACAAATAGCAAAAACTAGAAAACAGAAAGTAATAGGAAAACAAGAGAGAGAGGAAGCCTACCTGGGCCACCTACCTGCAGCCCACCTAGCGCCCCACCTGGCCCAGCAATGCGGTTGAGGTCCAGCCCAGCTCCCCACCGTCTTCAACCTCTGCCAGTAGGCAGAGGCGTGTCGACGCGCCCGCGCTTGAGCACCACCTCCTGCTTCCACCTCCTGCTGCCCCCTCATCGCCCTAGACTTCCTCCGCGACGCCACGCGACCCCCGACGCTCTCTCACTCTCTGGTTCTCTCTCCCCCTTGCTCCTCTGCTTTCTCTCCCCATGGCCGAGCATGCCCACCGCCGCCGACGTGCACCACCGCGGCCACGGCCATCCCCGAGCCGCCCCGAGCTATCCTCGAGCTCCGCCACCTCGCTCCCTACCTCCTCACCGAGCCACACGATCGGAAGGGCCCCGAAGCGCCGCCCCGATGCTTTTCTCCTCCTCGGCCGCCGGAGATCCGCCTCGCCGCCCCGCTCGCCCCGATGCTTCCCCGAGCTCGCCGTTCGCCTCGTCACAACCGCCGTGAGCTCCTGCTCCTGCTCCCTCTCTCCGCTCCCTCTCTCGCACGCCGTAGCTGCCGCACCACATCCAACCGCACGCGCCGCCGCCCGCGATGCTCCGGTGACCATTTGGTCCCGGGCATGCGCCCAACGCGCTCCCCGCATCGCGTAGAGCCTCCGTGGCACCTCGCCGCGCTCGTTTGCGCACCGCAGCCCCATCCCCACTTGCACCCGAGCTTCGGCCGCCGCCGAGCTCGTCGCTGGCACCACTCCGGCCACTCCTCGGCCGCGCCACCACCATAGTTGGATGCGGATGAGCGTCCGCATCCCGAAGCTATGCTCCGCGCGCCAAACCGAGCCCTGTGGGCAAAACCCGAGGCTCGCCACCGCGGCTGGCCTCGCCGGCGTCAAGCCGCCGGTGGGTTTGACCCACTTTGACCACGGCGGGACCCCCCGCTGTGTCCATGACAGGTGGGGCCGGCCTGTTAATTAGGTTAGGATTAGTGTTAACTAAAAATTAGTTAGACTAATTACACTGACACGCGGGACCCACTGTCAGGTTTGACCGGACAGTGACCTGTTGACCTCCTGACTTCACTATGAGGTCATGCTGACGCAATAATTCCTTTCTGGAATTTAAATAAATCTTAAATGATTTATTATTTTCAGGAAATGTTTAAAACTTCTAAAAATCATATAAATTCAACCGTAGCTCAGAATGAAATAATTTATATATGAAAAATTATCAGAAAAATTCAAGGAATCCATCTGTACCATTTTCATGCATGTTTGAACAATGTTTGTCCTCTGTTTTGGACAAAACAAATAAAGGGCATTTAAATAATCATATATGGAGTTGGAATTTGAATCATGTATTCAAACCAACTTCATTTAAATCATAGCTAGGTGCATTAGCCCAAAACACATTCATATTGCCATGTCATAGCATGCATCATATCGTGCATTGCATTGATCATGTTTCTTCTGTGTTTGCCGGTGTTGTTCCCCCTCGATAGACGTTGTGCCGATGATGTGATCGTTGACACTGATGAAGACTCAATGCTATCTTCAGAAGTGCCAGGCAAGAAAAACCCCCTTGTTCATTCCGATACAATCCTACTCTCTCGCTCCTGCTCTCTTTTAATGCATTAGGACAACACCGATTCATCTGTTACTTGCTGCGGTAGCTGAACCCCTTATCCTCTGCATGACCTGTCATTGCCACAGTAAATAGATGAAACCCACTAGCATGAGTAGGAGTTGTTTGAGCCCTGATGTGCCTACTCTTTCATGCTTGTTTGTCATGCCTGCTACTGCTTAGAGTTGAGTCAGGTCTGATTCATCGGGGATGAATCAGAGGTGTGTGAACATGTCCTACTATGTGTGAACTAAGTGTGTGAACACGATTTGGTAAAGGTAGCGGTGAGAGGCCATGTAGGAGTACATGGTGGGTTGTCTCATTGCAGCCGTCCTCAGGAATTGAGTTCTGTGTTTGTGATCCATGATCAGTTACTACCACACATTGGGCTCCGGGCGCTCCAAGCTCTCTCGACTTATTAATCAACTCGATCTCTGTCCAGGAGTTGCAACTAGTTTCGGGTGTTTGTAGGTAGTGTTAGTAGTCTACCAAGTGGCACCCGGTACAGGTGGGCTTGGGACAGACTAGGCACAATGGCACGGTGTACCAAGTGGCACCCGGATGGTGGGCTTGGGAACCCTGCACACATCGTTTGGGGCCGTGAGCGACACCCCAGCCGGATCTCCTTGCGGATGGATCCCGAATAGGCGATAAACCTGGACGAGAGACTTGTGTGGTTAGTCAGGTCGTGGCCGACTCCCTCGCCAGGCTTCCGCTTGAAGGTTGCCGAGATACACGAGGTCTACATGGCGGTAAGTGGCGAGAGCGTGTGTGAAGAAGTACACCCCTGCAGGGTTAATATGATCTATTCGAATAGCCGTGTCCGCGGTAAAGGACTTCTGGGTTGCCTGTACAGTTCATAGACAAGTGAAAGTGGATACTCTAAAATATGCAGGATAAGCGTGAGTGCTATGGATGGCGTTCTCGTAGGGAGACGGGAGCGGATCCATAGTGGTGTATTGATATGGTGAATATGTGGACTCGTGTGCGCCACCTCAAAAGACTTACTTGCAGTCGTAGTTCAGGATAGCCACCGAGTCAAAGCTGGCTTGCTGCAGTTAAACTCCACCACCCCCTTTGTTGATAATGATGCATATGTAGATAGATCTGATGTAAGTCTTGCTGGGCACATTTGTACTCACGTTGCTTAATTTATGTTTTTGCAGAGAGACTTCAGTCTCGCTAGTAGTACCGCGTGGACTCCGACGTTTAGCTTGTTACCTCAGCTACGATCTTGTGCCCTTGGCAGGATCTGGTAGATAGTCAGGCTTCTCAGCCTTTTTCATTTATAGTTGTCTGTACTCAGACATGTTAAGCTTCCGCATGTGCTTTGGTTTGTATGCTCTGAATGTTGGGTCATGAGACCCCTGTTTGTAATATCCCGCTCCTCGGAGCCTAATGAATACTTACTTGTGTCGTAGAGTCATGTTGTGATGCCTTGTTGTATTTGCACATATCGAGCATATTGTGTGTATGATTGAAATGCTTGGTATGTGTGGGATCTGACTATCTAGTTGTTTATCTTTAGTAGCCTCTCTTACCGGGAAATGTCTCCTAGTGTTTCCATTGAGCCTTGGTAGCTTGCTACTGCTCCGGAACACTTAGGCTGGCCGGCATGTGTCCTTCTTCGTCCCAGTGTCTGTCCCTTTGGAGAAATGTCACGCATTGAGTACCGGAGTCCTGTTAGCCCGCTACAGCCCGGTTTACCGGAGTCCTGCTAGCCCAGAGCTACAGCCCGGACCCACTTGCTGATGACCGACACGTTCGATGCTGGGTCATGGATGCCTGTCCCTGTAAGTTTGTGCCACTTTGGCTTTACGACTAGCCATGTCAGCCCGGGCACCTTATCATATGGATGCTAGCGACACTATCATATACGTGTGCCAAAAGGCGCAAACGGTCCCGGAAAAAGGTAAGGCGACACCCGTGGGAATACCGTGCGTGAGGCCGCAAAGTGATATGAGGTGTTACATGCTAGATCGATGTGGCATTGAGTCGGGGTCCTGAGAGCAACCTCTCCTCGTTTAGCGAGAATACGAAAAGGACCAATGTAATGAGGAGCCAACTTGCCCTTGATATCGAAATGATGGGTACCCTTCAAAGGAGTAACCCGAAGGTAAGCTTTGCCGCCAACTTCATAAGTCATATCCTTATGACGACGATCATACTGGCTCTTTTGACGAGACTGGGCTGTTTTCAAATTCTCACGAATGATGCGAACTTGTTATTCTGCCTCCTGGATCATGTCCGGTCCAAAGAATTGTCTTTCACCGGTTTCTGACCAGTTCAAGGGTGTTCGACATCTTCGTCCATAGAGAATCTCAAAAGGAGCTTTCTTGAGACTGGATTGATAGCTATTGTTATAAGCAAACTCGGTGAAAGGAAGACATTTCTCCCAATCCATACCGAATGAGATAACACAAGGTCTAAGAATGTCTTCGAGAATTTGATTGACCCGTTCCACCTGACCACTTGATTGAGGGTGGAAAGCGGTACTGAAGGAAACATGGGTTCCCATGGCAGTTTGGAGACTCTCCTAGAAATGAGAAGTGAAAAGACTGCCACGGTCTGAATTGATCTCTAGTGGCACACCATGAAGGGACATTATTCGAGAAATGTATACTGGCTAGCAGTGACACTCTCTCGAACAGGAAGGAAGTGAGCCACTTTGGAAAGACGGTCAATGACTACAAAGATAGCGTTATTCCCTTTCTTGGTCCTGGGAAAGCCGGTGATGAAGTCCATACCAACTTTATCCCATTTCCATTCAGGAATAGCTAAAGGCTGAAGAGTGCCAGCAGGTCTCTGATGCTCTGCCTTAACGTGACGACAAACATCACAGTTAGCAATAAACTGAGCGATTTCTCTCTTAATCCTAGTCCACCAGAACCTCTGGCGTAGGTCCTGATACATCTTTGTACTACCGGGATGAATCGTGAGAGGAGATTCATGTGCCTCCTTAAGGATGAGTTGTCGTAGATGTTGATTCCTGGGAATCACCAAGCGATTCTCAAAGAAAACAACACCACGATCATCCATAGAGAAACATCCACCAACTCCCTTCTTAATGTTTCTCTTGATCCGGGAAATTCCCGTGTCCTGCTTTTGAGCTGCAATGATCTGATCCACAAGGGTAGGTTCGCCACCAAGGTAGAAAGGAAACCATGAGGAGCAATGTGAAGGTTAAGCTTACAGAATTCCTCATGCAGAAGTGGTTGGCCCTTCTGCAACATAAGATTGTTGCAATAGGATTTACGGCTTAGCGCATCAGCCATGACATTGGCTTTGCCTGGAGTGTAAGTAATCCCTAAGTCGTAATCTGAGATCAACTCCAACCAACATCTTTGCCTAAGGTTCAAATCTGGTTGGGTGAAGATATACTTGAGACTCTGGTGGTCGGGGTAGATCTCGCAATGTTTACCAAGGAGGTAATGTCGCCAGGTCTTGAGTGCATAGACTATGGCTGCAAGCTCTAGATCATGTGTAGGATAACTCTCCTCATGTGGATGCAACTGTCGAGATGCATAGGCAATCACATGACGATCCTGCATAAGAATGCAACCTAGTCACTGTCGTGAGGCATCGCAGTAGATAACAAGGTCCTTCGTGAAATCCGGTGGCACAAGTATGGGAGCAGATGTCAGGCGTCTTTTCAGTTCCTGAAAACTGTACTCACATTGTGGGGACCACTCAAACTCTTTATCTTTCTTGAGAAGTTCTGTGAGGGGTTTAGCTACTTTGGAGAAGTTTTCAACAAAGCGGCGACAATAGCTGGCTAGACCAAGGAAACTCTTAACTTTTTTAACGGTTTCAGGTGGAGTCCAATCAAGAACGGCCTTAACTCTCTCGGGATTAACAGCAATGCCCTTACCAGAGATCACGTGGCCTAGATAGGTCACTTCTGGCAACCAAAATTCACACTTGGAGAACTTGGCATAAAGATGCTGCTCTCTGAGTTTTTCTAACACAAGTCTAAGATGTTCGGCATGCTCTTGCTCGTTCTTTGAGTAAATAAGAATATCATCGAGGTAAACCACGACGAACTTATCTAAGTACTGCATGAAGATCGAGTTCATCAAGCGGGAGAAAGTAGCTGGAGCGTTGGTTAGGCCAAAGGACATGACGGTGTACTCATACTGACCATAACAAGTGACAAAAGCCATTTTGGGAATGTCCCCATTTCTGATTTTGATTTGGTGGTAGCCTAACCTCAAATCCATCTTGGAAAAGACTAAGGATCCAGCGAGCTGATCATACAGATCGTTGATCCTCGGGAACGGATACTTGTTCTTTATCGTGACCAAATTAACAGGACGATAATCTACAACCATCCAGTCCGTACCATCCTTCTTCTTAACAAAGAGGACGGGGCAAGCCCAAGGAGAAGAACTAGGACGGATGAAACCCTTTTGCCAGGACTCATCAAGTTGTTTCTTAAGCTCTGCTAGTTCTAAGGGTGCCATTTTGTAGAGTCTCCTAGAGATTAGAGTGGTTCCTGGGATAAGATCTATGACGAACTCTACATCTCTGTCAGGTGGAACACCTAGCAGTTCTTCTGCAAAGACATCCGGAAAGTCACGGACTACCGGGATATCTTCAAGGTTTGGAAGAGGGCTGGCATTGAGAGAATAGAGTTGACGCTTTGCAACTCTGGTGGAGACAATGACTATCTTGCCAGATGGATGTGCAAGCTGAACAGACCTGGTGAAACAATCAATCTTGGCATGATGAGCTGTCATCCAGTCCATACCCAAGATGATGTTAATATCCAAAGACTTGAGGGCTATAAGTGATGCAAGGAATACAAGTCTATCTACAAGGATTTTGTTACCATGGCTTACACTATAAGTTTGCCATTTGGATCTAGGAGTTTGAATAAGTAGTGGGGAGGGCATATCACAAAATGACATGTCGTGCAAGCGGGCATAGCTTTCAGAAATGAAGGAATGAGACGCTCTAGTATCGAACAGAACCGATGTTGGATGACAGTTGACAAGGAGTGTACCAAGAATGACATCTGGATCGTCATGAGCGTCTTTAGCTGAGACGTGATGCACACGTCCATGATTAGGGTGAGATGACTTGGCACTGATCATCTTGCGTGATGGCTTACCATGGACAACAGACTTCTTGGGCTGGGGTGGAGCAACTCTGGTCTAAGTGCAAATACGGGCAATGTGGCCTGGCTCTCCGCACTTGTAACAAATCTTGGAGGTAGGATGTGGACCTGCATTGGCAAGCGGTCTACCAGTGGGCCTAGGTGGAACATACGACTGAGCTAGGGAAGGCACCACATAGGATGGTCTCGGTGCATATCTGGAAGGAAGAGTGGAGTTTGGAACCCAAATCCGGCGCTTCTGAGAACTAGAACCGGATGAAGATCCCAAATCACGGGTGTGCTTACGAGACTCCTCGTAAGTGAGCTGGGCTGTCTCTGCATTAATGGCCTTGTTCACAAGAGCTTGGAATGTATCACAATGATGCAGGTGGAGATCATGACGCAACTTGGGGTTGAGACCCTTCCGGAACCTAGCCTGCTTCTTGGCGTCCGTGGACACCTCTTTTGAAGCATAGTGGGCAAGGTTCTCAAACTCTCTACTGTAAGCATCAACAACCATCTTACTCTGGGTGAAACTACAGAACTCTTCTCTCTTGTGATCGATGAGGGCCTCGGGTATGTGATGCTCGCGAAAAGCCTCAGTGAAATCCCTCCAGGTAGCAATCTGGCCAGTTGGAAGCATAGCCTCATAGTTCTGCCACCAAAGACTAGCAGGACCTTCCAGGTGGTATGTGGCATAGGTGACCTTGTCATCTTCAGCTATGTTCGTGGAACGCAGCTTATAAGTGATGCTACGGAGCCAGTCATCTACATCGATTGGCTCAATAGAATGATGAAAGGTGGGTGGGTGCAAGCGAATGAAGTCATGAATGGCTGCAGACCCTTTGAACTGATGTGCGGTGTTCTCCTCAATACGTGCCAACAAGAAGTTAGACTCACGCTTGTTCCTCAACATCTCTAGCATGAACTCTGTCAACGAAGGTTGATCGGGAGGATCCTCATCCCACCATCTCCATGGTTCTGGCTACGAGCAACAGAACTTCGCTTAACTGATGACATCTTGAGAAACGAAACGAAGGACGGAATCAGCATCAACTATAGGCTATAGAATGTAGGACAAGGAAACTAGTAACTCTCAAACACCCAGGGCAATTCCGGCAGCATAACGGCAGTAAAATGCCCAGAATGAGACATCCTACCAAAATGGGGTAGTAACATACTCAACATCATCACTCAAGGTTCTGAGATAGTACTAAACAGACTACACCGGAAGTACCTGATAACTGGGGTATGACTCTGATCAACCAATTCTATGGGACTACGGAGTAGTAACACATGATCCTGATAGACAGAAGAGAAAGCCTAGTTCCTTAACCCCGCAGGAAGGATAGGATGACTCAGATCAGAAGGCCATGAGGTAAAGGAGTAAAAAGAGCAATATGTTCCTTCCCACAATCAATTCCCTTACATAACGAAAGAATTTCTAGACTCAACTTCGACCAGTTTGGCTTGGTAATCCTACAGGCAACCTGGCTCTGATACCAAAGCTGTCAGGACCCCGATTCTATGCCACAACGATCTAGCATGTAACACCTCATATCACTTTGTGGCCTCACGCACGGTATTCCCATGGGTGTCGCCTTACCATGCCCGGGACCGTTTACGCCTTTTGGCACACGTATATGATAGCGTCGCTAGCATCCATATGACAAGAACCCGGGCTGACATGGCTAGTCGTGAACCCGAAGTGGCACTAACTTACAGGGACAGGCATACATGACCCAGCATCGAACATGTCGGTCATCAGCGAGTGAATCCGGGCTATAGCAACTGGGCTAGTAGGACTCCGGTAAACCAGACTGTAGCAGGCTAACAGGACTCCGGTAGACACCGCGTGACATTTCCCCGAAGGGACAGACACAGGAACGAAGAAGGACACATGCCGGCCAGCCTAAGTGTTCCGGACCAGTAGCAAGCTACCAGGGCTCAGTGGAAGCACTAGGAGACATTTCCCGGTAAGAGATGCTACTAAGGATAAACAACCAGGTAGTCAGATCCCACACATAGCAATACACATTACACGTACGCATAACATGCAAGTATGTGTTGTACAACATGGCATCACAACATAACTCAACAACTCATATAGATAAAGGCTAAGAAGAGCCATCATAGCATTTATTACAAACAGGGGTCACATGACCCAACATTCAGAGCAAACAAGCAACAAGCGGAAGCATTACATGTCTGGGTACAGACATCTACAAATGAAAAAAGGCTGAAGAGCCTGACTATCTACAACATCTGATCAAGATCGTAGCTGAGGTACAAGCTACTTGTCTAAGTCCACAAGACACTAGTAAGACCGAAGTCTCCGCTGCAAAAACATAAATAAAGCAACATGAGTACAAAGGTACTCAGCAAGACTTACATCAGATCCTATCATACATGCATTTGTATCAAGAGGGTAATGTGGGGCTTAGTTGCAGCAACCCAGCTTTGACTCTGTGGCTATCCTGTTCTACGACTACCAGAACTTCTTTGAGGTGGTATGGCGCACACGAGTCCACTAATCACCACACAATACACAACTATGGATTCATCCCCATCTCCTTACGAGAAGGCCATCCATAGCACTCACACTTGTCTTGAGCTTTTTATAGTATCCACTTCAAGTTGTCTATGTACCATGTAAGCATCCAAGAAGTCCATAACCGCGGACCCAGCTATTCGAATAGATCATGTTAACCATGCAGGGGTGTACTTCTTCACACACGCTCTCGCCACTTACCGCCATGCACACGTCATGTATCTCGGCAACCTTCAAGCGAAAGCCTGGCGAGGGTGTCAGCCACAACCTGACTAACCACACAAGACTCTAGTCCAGGATTACCGCCTATTCAGGTTCCATCCGCAGGGAGATCCGGCCAGTGTGTCACTCACGGCCCCAAACGATGTGAACAGGGTTCCCAAGCCCACCTCGCCGGATGGATCTATGCTTGGTACACCATGCCACTGGTGCCTAGTCTGTCCCAAGCCCAGCTGGCCGGGTGCCACTTGGTAGACTACTAACACTAGCTACAAACACCAGAAACTAGTTGCGACTCCTGGACAGAGATCAAGTTGGTTAATAAGTCAAGAAGGCTTGGAGCGCCCGGAGCCCAATGTGTGGTAGTATTGAGTCATTGGACAACATACATAGAAATCAGTGCTTCAGGATGGTTCCATTGAGACAAGCCACCATGTACTCCTACATGGCCTCTCACCGCTACCTTTACCAAATCGTGTTCACACACTTAACTCTCAGCATCAGAACATATCGTAACACTCCAATTCATTCCCAATGAATTAGACCTGATACAACTCTAAGCAATAGCAGGCATGGCATGGTAGGAACACAACATGGCTCAATCAACTCCTACACATGCTAGTGGGTTTCAACTATTTACTGTGGCAATGACAGGTCATGCAGAGGAATGGGTTCAACTACCGCAACACAAAGTAGCGGATGAATCGTTGTTGTCCTAATGCAATAACTGAGAGTAGGAGCGAGAGAGTAGGATTTGTATTGAAATGAACAAGGGGGTTTTCTTGCCTGGTAGATCAATAGAGGAGGCACTGCTTCACAAACAGGTACTCTGGAGCAGTCTCTGGAGCAAGACCTATCGAGAAGGAATGGTGCCAACAATCAATACACAAGCATAAGCAACAATATGATGCATGAACATGGCATGAAGATGTGATGCTGTTTGAGCTAATGCAACTAGTATTCAATTTGAATGAAGTCCATTTGAACCAAGGGTTCAAATGCAACTCCAAATTAAGCTCTTATATATGCCATTTACATGTTTTCACCTATACAGCAGGTATAAGTTGGTTTGTCATGCATGAAACTGGTACAAATGGATAGATTTCATTTTTGATAATTTTTCATATATAAATTATTTCAATCTGAGCTACGGTTGAATTTCTATGATTTTTTGAAGTTTGAATCATTTTCTGGAATTTCCTGATTAATTTTAAATCCAGAAAATAAATAACTCCATCAGCCTGACGTCAGTGTGACGTCAGCGAGTCAACGGATTGGTCCAGGTCAAACCTGACCAATGGGACCCATATGTCAGTGTCTAACCTAACTAATCTAGTTTAGTTACTGGTCTTAGGCCCACATGTCAGTATCATCAGCTAATTAAGTTTAATTAACATCTAACTAAAATTAGCAGGGGCCTGACCCACTTGTCAGTCCGGCGAGGTCAAAGGGTCAAACCCCTGGTCAGCGGGGTCAAACCCGCCAGCGACTCGACGCCGGCGAGGCCAGACGCGGCGGAGGGCCTCGGATTTTGCCCTCTGGCAACCGTTTGGACGGCGGAGACCACTAGCGAGGAGCCAGCGCTTGTCCGCGTCATCTGGAGCAAGTGGGAGAGGCGGGGACGGTCGGAGCTCGCTTAAGCAGAGCTCGGGGCGGCGGCCGGAGCACGGGCTTCGAGCGGGAGCAGGCTGTGGGGCACGGGGAGGCCACCCGAGGGGCTCTGCGGCACCCTCGTGGCACCAGGAGCATGATGACGTGCTCGGTTGCGGGCTGCGGTGGCCAGGGCGATGGCGGCGAGGAGCTACGGCCACGGCGGGGAAAGGGGCTACGGCATGCAGGTGGCTAAACGGAGTGAGGGGAACGGGGCAGGAGCTCACTTCGGTTCTGGTGGTGTCTTCAGTGGGCTCAGGGGCGGCCGGATGGTGGCGTGGCGGCGAGGACGATCTCCGGCGGCCGGAGGCGAAGATGGTGATGTTGACAGCATTCCAGGGCTTCCCGCGTCGCGTGGCTCGACGGAGAGGTGGACGGCGACGTGGCGGAGCTTCTGAGCTGGTCGGAGAGGCGAGGGGGAGGCGGTGGCTACGGTAACGGCGAACGGCAGTGATGGCAGTGCTCGGTAGTCGCGCGGGAGAGAACCAGGGAAAGAGGGAGAGCGAGGGAGAGGGAGAGAGGTGCGGGGCCGTGTGTGGCGTCGTCCAGGGCATCCAGGGCGACGAGAGGGAGAAGCTGGAGGTGGCGCGAGACGTGGCCGCGGGCGAGCGCGCGCGCGACACACACAGTGCCAGTAGGGACGAGGAAGAAGACACAGGAGGAGGCGGGCTGGGCTGCCCAACTGGGCCGGCCAGGCCACACATTGCTGGGCCAGCACAGGAGCTGGCTGCAGGTAAGTTTTCTCCTGTTTTGTTTTTCTTTTCTATTTTCTGACATTTGTTTTGATTTAATAATAATACTAAATCATTTTATTTTCTTCTGTCAATTTTTGTAGGAACTAGTTGGATTGCTCCAAAACTCCTCACCAATTAACAGAATTTTTGGACATATATTATATATATAACAATATATATCCAAAGCAATTAATTACTGGATCAATTCCAAATGCCCAAAAATAAATACTTATGAGCTCCTAAAAATATTGGTTTGATTTTTATCTGTGTCCAATATTTTCAGAGAGCAACATGAGCATTTTCTTGGACCCTTTTGGAGCACTTTTTATTTGGGGCATTTCAGAGATGATTCTGAGGGTTTCACAAATCCTCATTTCAAATTTAAATGAAATTTAAACATGATGCACACATGACTAGCTAGTCTAGGTCATACCAGAACAAGGGATATGACACTCTTCCGCCGAGTCTACAAACCATAGCAGTATTTTCTTAGGCAAAATTATGGTAGTAATTTTCTCCCAATAGGACTCCTAATTAGTAGGTTTCGTACTTTGCCATACCAAAACTGTAGGTACGTGTTTCAGAAAAAAAACTATTGGTACGTGACATGTGACGTGTCAAATTATTTCCATGTGATCATATTTGTATGTAACGCTGCATCTACAAATCTTAATCGTTATTTTCTAATATTGACGATCGAGATAATTTAACCTATGTGGATGAACATGATGGCTTATTTGACTTCTATTTTAAGTATATAATAGATTACACTGGAAAATAATTTGCGGCGTCAGCTTATTACTTGATTTTTTTCCTCTTTTTCATATTCTTATCAATTGCACCTGTACACTTAGTTATGCCTTAATTCGCCAGGGGCTTCATCATACCCTGCCATACGGCAATAAAGTCCGAACACTTTTACAGTACAGTTCGGCACCCCGAACTTATAGCATTGTATGCATCGCCTCCGAATTATGTCTTTGGTCAATAGTTGGGTTGCCTGGCTCCTGTGCTTACTACCTTACGTTCCCCTATATCGGCTAGGGTAGTAAAAAGAGAACTACTGCGATTGTGTCCCGGTTCTTTCGGATGAGCACCTCAGTAGACAAAGCCGAAAATTGACTGTCATGATGCGGCGAGAGCTGGTTAGCTGTTCGAGAGGTTCTAAATCCTTAGAGATTTTTTCCGCATTATGCGAGCGATCGGTTTTTATCCGATCAGGTGTTTATAGCATCCCAAGTCCGGACTTCGGAGCACTGGGGGCTGCGCGTAAATTTTGGTTGTTAAACTCCTATGGCTAAGTGAGGATGATAAAGTCGTATAGTCCGATTGCCTTCTTCGTTGCGCTAAACACCTCCTTTAAGGACCAAACTCTGGAGTAAAGAGTGTTTAGATTTATCCCGAACACCCCCGTACTACCTACGTGGGGGCAAAAGCTGATGACTGGCCAACTCTCAGATTTAACAAAACGGCCGCACAGGATGTAAAATTTTAAAATAACAGACATTATATTACATAACACATCTATTTTCATAGTACAGGACAGGATAACATGAGTGTATTCATGGGAATATGATATCCTTAGCACATTGCTCCGCTACAAGGCGGGATCCCTGTAGGACACTGTCAAAATATAGTTGGGGTCGGTGGTGCTCGTTGCCTTCAGGCGGCCCCTCGGTCATCAGGTTTGTGGCGTCCATCTTCGCCCAATGCATCTTAGCGAGGGCAAAGGCCATCCACGTGCCTTCGATACAGACTGACTGCTTGATGGCTTCAAGCTGAGGGCAGGCGCTGACAAGCCACTTCACGAGTCTGAAGTAGCTGCTGGGCATGGCTTTGGCAGGCCATAGCCGAATTATCAAATCCTTCATGGCTAGTTCAGCCGCCCTATGCAGCTCGACCAGCTGTTTCAGGTGATCGATAAAGGGCATTAGATGTTCTGGTGTATTGCGAGCAGAACAGCTTCTCCATGGAGCTCCCCTCTTCAGCTTGATAGAATTCCGCAGCATCTGACACGCTGCGCGGCAGGTCCACAAACTCCCCTGGAGAGCTCCAAATCCGGGTAAGTAAAAGGAACCTTTCCTTCGAATATCTGCTCTGCATAATGAAAGCCTTACCCACTGTGATCTTCTGGGCCGCCTAGATTTCCTGGATGGTGCCCTACGCTTCGGCCCAGGCATCTTGTGTGCTCTGGTGGGCCTTGGAAAGTTTGGACTCTTGCTCCTTAAAATCTCGCTCCAAGGACTCGCACTTATTGACGGCGTCCTAGAGCTCTTGCTAAACCTCATGGAGCCGGGCCTCTTGCTTCTCGCGCGCGGCTCGTTCCTTGGCCGCTTTGTCCTTGGCCTCAGCCAACTCCTTCTTGAGGGCCGCCACTTCGGCTATTACCCCTAATAAAGTTCATGACACTTTAGTCAGCACAAATCATTCATCCTTCCTAAATATATACACAGGTTACTGCATACATTGATTGTCCTCCAGCTGCTTCTTCACGCGGCCGAGCTCTTCCTTGGCCCGCTCCAGACTCTTCTTTAGTCAGGAGACTTCCGCAGTATGAGTGGACGCAGCTAGTAGTGACGCCTGCTTGTTCACATAGACATTTTAGATTAGACTCCTGGAAAAATTATTTGATCCTATGTTCGGTTTTTCTTTCTGAACACCGGATAGAGTATCAGGGGCTACTTTCTATACTGTGACATTCATTTTATAATTATGTTGCTTACCTCAAATCCTGTTATGAGGCTCTTGCACGCTTTGGTCAATCCGCTTTTCGCGGACTGGATATTCTCAATCACCGTACCCATAAGGGTATGGTGTTCTTCAACAATGGAAGCGCCTCGCAACGCTTCCAACAATCTATCCGGTGCCTCTGGATGGACAGAGTTCACCGGTGGAATTGGCTCACTCCCCCCCCTTCGAAAGAGGCGGCCTGCCTGAGTCTGGAGCCACATGGGCCTCCGGAGCTGTATTCGCCTAGGGACCGAATTGTATATGGCCCCCATCATCGGTGTCCATAGAGGTTTGATCCCCCATGTGTTCGGCAACCGGGGTTTCACCCTCCGGCACCATCGGGACCGCCTCCTGAGCCTCTCCCTGGCCTGGGATCCTTCGAGACAACACCTCGGTGTTGTCCATGGCCTTGGGGAGGAGGCCGTCGGAAGGGACCTGTCGGCGTTCTTGGAATGGGGTCCCCAGACTTGCCTGCCTGTGGCCTGCAGCGTGGCTCAACTAGTGGACCAGTACAGCCCGTGTTCATCTACCAACACTCAAGACCCTCATGAGGGGCCAAGCCTCGCGGGGCGGACGACACAAGGCCTCCTCAGGGGCGCCCTCGCCAAGCAGGCTCGCGAGGAGGCGGAGAAATCAAGGCAAGGGGTACCTCGCGAGGTGCCCATGACGCAAGCCATGATGATCAAGGCCAGGCTGCCGCCAGGCGGGCGCCATCCCACGCAGTGTCCTCGTTTCCTCTTTGGTGAAAAGGGGGCAAGTGCAGGGGCGGAGTACTGAGGCATCAGGCAAAGGTTTCCTTATTGGTGCAACAAGACCATGACCAGCAGAATGGCAGGATGGAGGTCACCGTGGAGCCCAAGACGGCGTCACCACCAGTGCTTTTGGCAGGCGAAGACCACCTTTAGTCAGGATAGCTTGTACTAGCTGTCCCCTTTCAAAATGGTCGTTGTTGGATCCCTTCCCGCTCAATATTTGGGAAGAGGACCAATGCCTCTATAAATAGGGCTAGCCACCACTGTAGAAGGCATCTCATCTAGAGGCCTGTAATCCGGACCCAGTTCGTCTGCACACCACCAAGCACAAGAACACCTCTCCTCGCGAGGTTGTTCTTCCCCTGTACTGTTCATCATCAGCCCAAGAGGCAATCCACCACCACACACATGAGTAGGGTATTACACCACAACGGTGGCCCAAACCTGTATAAATCTTGTGTCTCTAGTACTGTGAGTTCATCGATCTAGCTGAGGGATCGCGGCGAGGTTGAGAGCGAGATTCGGTAGGAGGAGATCTTCTTGCGCACCCCAGTGTTTGAACATTAAGGGTTTTGCCAAAACCCGATATCTGATAGGACCCGCTGTCCATCGCTGATGGGTCCAGCGATCCCTTCGAAGAGGAGGATAGCTGGATGTTGGACCGAGGCGGACTGCAAGTGCATGATCCAGCACATTAAAAACAATAAAGTAAAAAGGCCGGATATATAACCATGTCCGGACACTTACGATTTGGCCAGGGACTTGTCCCTGGGCTCCCACTCCCAGCTGCTGTTGGTGGCCGCTGCGGAGTTGTCCGGAAGGGAAGCTTTCCCCTTCTTGGATGCCTCGGCCTCCATATGAGTGGAGGCTGTCCTCTTCTTCGCCCCCCCCCAGTAGGGGGGAATGGATTTATTCTTCTTCCCCCTCCTGTTCCTCATCGTCTTCGATGACGGAGGAGTGATCCTCGGCGTCTTTGGACATTGCGTCCGATGCGCCCTTGCGACGGAGACCATCTCTGGTCCCCTTGGCCTTCTTCTTGGCCTTATTATCCGGCACCTGATAAGGTGCCGGAACCAGCATCTTCGTTAGTCGCGGGATTTCTGGGCTTTTGGGCAGCGGGGCTGGACAGTTAATCCGCTCCGCCATCTCTATCCAGGCCTAAAAAAATTGATAGGGAAGCTTAGTTTCCTTCCCCTAGTATGCCAGTAAAGGGTATACCTTGGAAACATGAAAGAACTTACCAGGTTAGCTTGGCGAGTTAAGCTATGCCCACCATCCTTGGTCGTGGGCGGCAGTGTCTCACCGGCCTTGAAGAGCACCTTCCAGATATCTTCGTGCGTCGTGCCGAAGAGCTCTAGTAGCGTCTGGTGCTTGGACGGATCGAATTCCCACAAATAGCAAGTCCGGCGTTGGCACGGAAGGATCCGGCAAACGAGCATAACCTGGATCACATTCAAGAGCTTGATTCTCGTGTTTATCATGTTCTGGACGCATGTCTGGAGCCCTATCAGCTCGTCCTAAGAGCCCCAGGCTAGGCCCTTCTCTTGCCAGGAGGTGAGCCGCATCGGGACTCCGGATTGGAATGCGGGAGCCGCCGCGCTCAGTTGGTGCCGCGCGGCTCGGTGATGTAGAACCAGCCCGACTGCCACCCTTTTACAGTCTCCACAAAGAGCCTTCGGGCCAGGTGACATTGGGCATCTTGCCCACCATGGCACCTTCGCACTCTACTTGTTGGCCGCTCACCACCTTCGGCTTCACATTGAAGGTCTTTGACTATAGGCCAAAGTGAGGTGGGATGCGGAGGAAGGCCGCGCACATGACAATAAATGCCGAGATGTTGAGGATAGAGTTGGGGGCCAAATCATGGAAGTCTAGCCCGTAGTAAAACATCAGTCCGCGGATGAATGGGTGGAGGGGGAATCCCAGCCCACGGATGAAGTGTGTGAGGAATACCACCCTCTCCTGGGGCTCCGGGGTGGGGAGATATGTCCCTTGGCCGGAAGTCGGTGAACAATTTGCTTGGCTAGGTACCCGGCCTCCCGGATCTTCTTGATGTCCTACGTTGACGGAGGATGCCATCCACTTGCCTCCTGGGCACTGGAGCTCGAGGATGGATGTGCAGAGGAAGGAGAAGGCATGGGTGAACAAAGATGAATCCTTATCTCTTTATAAAGGCAATAAAAGTCATGCGCCTCCCCACTCACCTTAAAACTCGCCTATTCCCCAAGCACCATGCAGATGACACGGTTGGGTTACCCATGCCCGTATTGATGAGAATCCCGTGATAAGGGGACACGGTCTCTGCTTTGACAGGACGTGCCAATGAAACCACACCTCGGAATATGGAGCAGCGGGCTAAAAAACGGTTCGAATAATGACCGGGCAGTGGCATGATGTCACGCTACAAAAAGTTGTCAGTGGATTGGACTCATGAAATATTATACTCTCTACGGTTGTGTTTGGTACTTGTTTTGCAGAGCCGGACATGTTTTCTATGTTGAAAGGCTATGTTGGAATATTCGGAGAAGGAACCCGCCTTGCAATGCCGAAGACCATCTGCGTGCCGGACTCATCATCATTGAAGCCTAGTTCAGGGGCTACTGAGGGAGTCTTGGATTAAGGGGTCCTCAGAGAGCCGGACTATATACTTTGGTTGGACTGTTAGGCTATGAAGATACAATACGAAGACTTCTTCCCGTGTCCGAATGGGACTCTTCTTGGCATAGAAGGCAAGCTTGGCGATTCAGATATGTAGATTCCTTTCTCTGTAACCGACTTTGTACAACCCTAGCCCCCTCCGGTGTCTATATAAACCGGAGGGTTTAGGCTTCTAGTGTTTAGCCACAACAATCATAACCTCATAGGCTAGGCTTCTAGGGTTTAGCCATTACGATCTCATGGTAGATCAACTCTTCTAATACTCATATCCATAGAGAGGGCCTAAACCTGGGTAAACATTGTGTCCCCCGCCTCCTGTTACCATTAGCCTTAGATGCACAGTTCAGGACCCCCTACCTGAGATCCACCAGTTTTGACACCGACAGGGGGCGAATCGTTTTTTCCCGTAATACGGAGGCACTTCCTTGCATGTGAAGATGTAGCTGGTGGGTCCCAGCTATCAGGGGGAAACCTTTTTTTGTGAAATACGGTGGCCCGTCCGGTGGGTCCCTCCTGTCAGGTGGAGGAATCATTATTTTGCACGTAATAAGGAGGCACTTCCTTGCTGCGGCCGTCGACCCAGCTGTCAGCCTCTCCATGTACAGTACTCTTCCGATGGAAGTCGTTCCTTGACCATGTTGACCATGCCGCGCCAAGAGCACCAGGGCGGTGGACGACGGTGAGGCCTAGGAAGGGGACGACACGGAGCTGGGGAAGACGCGGCAGTGGAAGCCCGCGCGGAGAAGAGTACGAGGGTTCACTGGTTCGGCTGCAGGGTGATGCTACCGTCGCCGCAGAATAACAAGGGGTGTGGGTAAGTAGAGGGATACCCTTGCCAGCGGTGGAAGTAGTATGGGACGGTGAGGCCTGCGCGGCAGCACAGCCGGCCATGGGAGGCGGGAGCAGGCGGTCCCGCCGGTGTTGGATTTGGTGGCTGGAGCAGGAAGATCAGAGATTGAAGAAACAGGACGGACGTTGGATTGACATCCAACGGTTACGTCTGCTAGAATTGTTTGTTGACGTATATAAAAGTAAAAAAATCTTGCATACGCGTCAACTTAATAGGCCCACAAGTCAGACCATTTCCTATTTTTGTAATAATTTATATATAGCTCATTGCAACTTCTTATGCAATTTATTGCAGTCTGTTTTTTGTTGGCCAGGGCCAGGGTTAAAAATTTAAACGAAATTTCGCATATTTCTGTGGGTTCCAAACTATTTTTAATACCGGAATGTCGAGCCATATTTAAAGTACTTCTAAGATATATAAATTAGGTTAAAGCCTAGTGAAATAGGAATCTAAAAATGTGATTTTTTTTAGAAATTATAAAGTAATTGCCAATTTGTCATCTGTTCTTATATTTACAACCCATTTCATATCACTTTCAAGATTTGCAAGCATCTTGAAAGAGTTGGAGCCCATCAGGGCGTACAAAAATAAGTAGGTCCGGATTGGGTATTGTTGAGAAAAAATAAACTGGGCTAATTTTCACAAAGAAAAAAATAGCTGGGCTGGTCATATGGTGAACATAAAATATAAGCCTGGGCTAGACGGGCCACAGCCCAGTTGAAACCCTGCTCCGTCTCAACAATAACAAAAAAAATACTGCTCGAGCAGCTACATCCCAGGTGTCAGCCGATATTGTGTTGTTCTCTTGTCTATTGACTATATACGCTCATAATGTCGTGGGTCCCAGATGTTAGGAAACAACTAAGAGGAAGCATTTTCTTTTTCCATACATTGACATGGTGGGCCCCTACTATCATCCTCTCCACATACTTCTGCCGATTCCTGTTGTTTGTTGACCATGTTGACAATGCGAGAGGGCGGCGCTGCGGTGAGCGCACCAAAGCGCACGGAGGACGACGACGAGGCCTTGGACATCGGTGTTAAAGATTTAGGAGATGGTGGGGCAGCGATGCATGCGTTGAGGCGCAACCAGCCATGGGAGGGGGAAGCAGGTGGCCCCGCCGGCGCTGGTTTGGTTTTGGCGGCTGGAGGAAGACAAGACTGGAGAAACACAACAGACCGTAAAAGCAGCAGCGGTTCTTTACAACCTTAACTTAAACCAGCAGGGGCACTTAACAACCATACACTACAAGAATCAGCTTCTTTGCCATCTGCCATGGCGGACAACAAAGCCATGGATGGCGGACGGCCAAGGCCTTTGCCATCCGCTGGCAGACGGCAAAATGTCCGGCCGAACGTGTGCCGACAAAGGCCTTCTTTGTCGTTTGCTTCACAGAAGCGGACAGCAAAGGGTTGTGCCATCCGCCGTTGTAGCCAAGCAGACGGCAAAGGTTTTGGACGGCAGTGGGGTGGGGTGAAAGCCATTAGGGTTAACGGCGTGTTCTTTGTCATCGCTAGCAGACGGCAAAGAGGCCAAGCTCTTTGTCGTGTGCTAGTAGACGGCAAAGAGCTCAGCTGGACCACGCTGAGAAGCTGCCACCTGGCAAGCTATGCCGTCAGCCAGCAGACGGCAAAGAGCTTTGGATCTCTGTCGCCCGCTGGCAGACGGCATAACTGGCCTTGTTTGCCAGTCCTATTTGGCCTCTTTGTCGTCTGCTGGCAGACGACAAAGTGACCAAATAGGCAGCCCAATGTTCCTAGTTTGCACAGGAAGCTGCCAAATGGCCTCTTTGCCGTCTGCTAGCAGTCGGGAAAGCTCTTTGCCATCTGCTAGCAGACGACAAAGAGGCTATATATCCTCTGTTTTTTAATCCATTTAATTTGACAACATATAACAGATATATAACAGATGTACATACATGCATATAACTCCAACATATCCAACAATATAAGAGCATGTCCAACAACATATTTCATCAAATCCAACATATCCAACAACATAAAAGTCCAACATATCCATATATGTACATACATATCCAGAAACAAGTTTCCAACAACATATCCATATAGACATATGTACATATCCAACAAGTTTTCATAAACAACAAGGAAGCAAGAGAAGAATAGGACACTCCATCAATGCAAGCTTCCTCATCGATCTAAAGCAAATCTGCAAATTGGGAAACATGAAAGTTAGAACACAAGAAGAAAAAGAAGAAGAAGACTAGCTAGAAGAAAAGGAAGAGGAGGAAAAGAAGAAGAAGAAGATCTTCTTCTTCTTCTTCTTCTTCTTCTTCTTCTTCTTCTTCTCTTCCTATTCCTTCTTTTCTTCCTCTTCCTTGATTTTCTTCATCTTATTATGTCATTTGTGGACTAAATAGGCTAAGGTAGGTAAAATGCCATTTTTGGGCTAAGGTAGGTAAAAATGCTAAGTGTGTATGTCAATTTAGAGATAAGCTATGTAAATAGGTCATTTTGGAGCTAACGCAGATTAAATGTATCATTTGGGAGCTAACTTAGGTTAAATGGATCATATTGGAGCTAACCTAGGTAAACTTGGTCATTTTTGAGCTAACCTAGCTAATTATGTCATTTTTGACCTAACTAAGCTTATTGTGTCATTTTAGAGGACAACAAGCTAAGTATATGACATTTATGAGGTTAGCAAGGTTATTATGCCATTTACGAATGAAAACAAGTAAGAGGAGGAAAAGAAGAAGAAGAAGAAGAAGAAGAAGAAGAAGAAGAAGAAGAAGAAGAAGAATAAGAATAAGAAGAAGAAGAAGAATAAGAAGAAGATCTTTCCTCTTTTCTTCCTATACCTTCTTTTCTTCCTCTTCCTTTATTTTCTTTATCTTATTATGTCATTTGTAGAATAAATAGGCTAAGGTAGGTAAAAATGACATAATACTTTTGGATCACCGCTCCATACGAGAATATGGCGATGTATCGACTGCATCAAATATCCAGGAATAAGAGCAGTTCAAAGGAATTAGAAGTTGCAAAACAATGTACCGAGACTTTACTCGATGTACGGCTGCACTTCTGTTAGGTTGTTGGAGAGATACAACGAAATGGTACGCCATTCTTCAACATCCAACGATACTGGTTTCCAACCACTGGCTGGTGCGAGATTCCCTTTGAATAGGCTGAGGTTGGATAGACCCTCTTTAGGGTCGTCAGCATTGTACCGAGGCTTCGGATTATGCAAATGAAGATTTTTGGCTTCGTAGTGTGTTGTCACCAAGTTTGCCGCCTCCTTAGTGATGAATGCCTCGGCCATCGATGCTTCAATTTTATGTTTATTTTTACATTTTTTTCGACATGTCTTCTGCATCCTCTCAGTTGATTAGCACCAACGATTTTGCACGGGCCCCCCAATCTTGCCTTGGTCGGGAGATGCAAAATCAAGTGTTGCATTGGATTAAAGAAGCTTGGCGGAAAGATCATCTCTAACTTGCAGATCAACTCCGACGCCAACAATTCCATTTCTTCTAGGAGGCTACACGATAATTCTTTTGCACAGATAACATGGAAGAAATAGCTCAGCTCTACCAGTACTAGCCATTCATCCTCAGGGATGAAGCCACGCACCATCACCGACATTATCCGCTCAATCCATATGTGCCAATCATGACTTTTTAGACCAAGTATTTTCAACTTATCAAGACCTGCTCCCCTCTTTGGATTTGCTGCATACCCATCGGGGAACATCAACTGCATTTTCACCAACAAAATAATTCCCCTCATAGCTGGCCTTCAAAGATTGAACCATGCCTTTTGCTTTGTCCAGTTCCGCTTTCCTTTCGGTTCTTGCATGTTTTGCAACGGTCTATCACAGAGCTCCTCTTGATCGACTCTAGCCTTATATTATCCTTTGATTTCCCCTCTATGTCGAACAATGTACCAAAAATGGCTTCGGTGATATTCTTTTCAGTGTGCATCACGTCGATGTTGTGTGGGCAAAGGAGGTATTTGAAGTAAGGCAGATCCCAGAAGCATGTCTTGTGAGTCCAGGCGTGTTCCTTATTATACCCCTAGAAATACCCTGGACGCTCTGGATCTGGCTCGACAGTGTTTAACTGATCTAGGGTCTGTTGGCCTGTCAAAGAAGGTGGTGCAGAGTGTTTGATAACTCTACCTTTGATGAAGTTCTTCTTGTCTTTCCTGAACTTATGGCGAGGATCTAGAAACGGTCTATGCAAGTCGAAGCAAGTATACTTGAGACCTGCCGTCAGCCAACAAACTCAAGAGCTCCCTTGCATGTGGGGCACGGGAACCTTCCATGCACACACCAACCAACGAATAGTGCATACGCCGGCAAGTCATGCGTCGAGTACATGTACCAGGCACGCATTATGAAGTTATGTTTGCTAAAGGCGTCATATGTCTTGAACCCATCATCCCAAGCTTCTTGCAATTTGTCCTTAAGTGGCTGCATGTACACATTCATATTCTTCTCCGAATAGTTGGGCCCTGGAATTATCAACGTCAAGAAAATGTTCCTTCTTTGCATAATCAGCCCAGGGGGAGATTGAGTGGAATGACAAACACGGGCCAACAAATGTATTGGCTGCCGTCTGACCAAATACACTGAACCCATCCGTGCTGGTGGCGACTCGAGGATGCCTTGGATCTGCTGGTTTTTCCTTATGTAATGCATCGAAGCACTTCCACGCTTCACCATCCGATGTGTGCACCATCATCACATTCCCATGTGCATCTAGTTCGGTTCTTTTGCCTGTTTTGTGCCATGTCATCTGTTTGGCCGTCTCTTTGACCATGAAAAGACGTTGAAGTCTTGGTACGATTGGCATATACCGAAGAACATTAACAGGTATTTTGGTCTGCGTCTTCTTACCCACAACATGCCTGAAAGACTTGCAAATGGGACAATAGTTCAAGTCCTCATACTGACACCTAAATAAGACACATCCTTTCTTACAGGCATGTATCTTCTCATAGGGCATCTTAAGAGCATGGAGGATTTTGTCTGACTGGTACAGGTTTGCAGGTAGCACATGGCCTTTGGGTAGAAATCGTTCAAATACTGTCATCATCGCGTCGTAGCATTCTCCCCCCAAGTTGAATTGGGCCTTCAATGCCATTATTTGTGAGATGGCATCCAGCTGACAAAGCTCAGTGTGCTCGTGGAGATGACGTTTTGAGGACTCCAACATTTCAGTGAAGGCCTTTGCAGATTCCTCCATCTCCTCGTCCGAGCCCCGAGCATCATCAAAGTCTTGCACCATGTCTTCCATCCCAGTACCATGCTCGTCGGTGCGATGACAAACCGTCTCGGCTCTGGCACATTGGGCAGACTCACCATGTAATGTCCAGACCGTGTAACTAGGCGTAAAACCAAACTTCTACAGGTGTTTACTCATTTGAAGTTCGTCCCTTTGATTATTGTTGTCGCACCGAACACAGGGGCACCAGCTTAATTTCTGGCCATTTGCAAATGCGGCTCTAACAAACCCCTTGGTTTTTGTTAACCATTCCTTGGTCCAAACATACTGACTAGTGTAACCGGTGTACATCCACGAACAATCACTCATATTGACTTCCTACTGGACACGCAGGAAATATATACATAATTAAGCAAACCATATCCATTAGTTAATGGAGTTTGTAGTTTTATTACGTCCATGCAACCTACACGCTAATAGGTAAGGATAGGTCCTAATCCCACCCGAGTATGTGTAGATCGGGTTCGTTTTCCCCTGCTCTGCTCCGGATCCAACGCAAAATTTCGGCAGCACCTCCCCGCTGTTCTCCTGATACACGTCTCGGCAATAAGTAGAGAGGATGTGTACCCGGAGAACAACAGGGAGGCACTGACAAAATTCTGCATCGGATCCGGAGCTGAGCATATGCGAAAATGAACCCAATCTACACATACTCGGGCTATCCATGGATAACATTGGGTAATTAGAAAGAATCACGATTATAAATATGCAAATGCATGCATATTTATAGATGTAACCCTTTCGAACAGGAGACACATAGTGGTTACGCATATTGATGATTGACACCTATAGCTAGCAAGTTTCGTCGGCACGAAGACCAGAATAGAGCAAATGAAGGGGGAAGGAAGAGATGTCATTTGTGCTCACCAACTAACGCAGGGGCGGAGCTAGTTGAATGCACGGGGAGGTCGTCAAACACCACACCCTCGCAGCGACGAAACAACTACACATTTAAATCCACCCAATCAACACAAATATATATGATGTTTTGCATAACAAAATCAGAAAATATATGACCTAACTCATAATTCACAAATATATGACCTCGTCGAGGTCGGGGTCGGGGTTGGGGTGTGTTTGTGGTGTCAGGGTGTCGGGGTCGGGGTCGGGGTATGCTGTCAGGTTGTCGGGGGTCGGGGTCGGGGTGTCGATTGTCGGGGTCTCGGGTGTCGGGGTGTCGGCGGTCGGGGTCGGGGTCGGGGTGTCGGTGGTCGGGGTGTCAGGTGTCGGGGTGTCGGGGTGTCGATGGTCGGGGTCGCGGTGTGGTGTCAGGGTGTCGGGGTGTCGTTCTGGTGTGTCGTGTCGGGGTCGGGGTGTCAGGGTGTCGTGGTCGGGGTCGGGGTGTGGGTCAGGGTGTGGTGTCAGGGTGTCGGGTGTCGGTGTCAAAACCGGCGGATCTCGGGTAGGGGGTCCCGAACTGTGCGTCTAGGCGGATGGTAACAGGAGACATGGGACACGATGTTTTTACCCAGGTTCGGGCCCTCTCGGTGGAGGTAAAAGCCTACTCCTGCTTGATTAATATTGATGATATGGGTAGTACAAGAGTAGATCTACCATGAGATCAAGGAGGCTAAACCCTAGAAACTAGCCTATGGTATGATTGTTGTTCGTCCTACAGACTAAAACCCTCCTGTTTATTATAGACACCGGAGAGGGCTAGGGTTACACAGAGTCGGTTACAATGGTAGGAGATCTACATATCCGCATTGCCAAGCTTGCCTTCCACGCCAAGGAAAGTCACATCCGGACACGGGACGAAGTCTTCAATCTTGTATCTTCATAGTCTTGGACTCCGACCAATGATGATAGTTCGGCTATCCGGACACCCCCTAGTCCAGGACTCCCTCAGTAGCCCCTGAACCAGGCTTCAATGACGACGAGTCCGGCGCGCATATTGTCTTCGGCATTGCAAGGCGGGTTCCTCCTCCGAATAATTCATAGAAGATTTCGAACACCAAGATAGTGTCCGGCTCTGCAAAATAAATTCCACATTCCACCGTAGAGAGAATAGTATTCACACAAGTTCAATCTGCCAACGTATTTCGTGGCATGACGTCACACCACGGCCAAGCCTTTACTCGAATCGTTTTTATTGTTCCACCTCAGCACATTTAGCGAAGCGGTTTCCTTGGCACGTCTTGTCAAAGCTGAGATCGTGTCCCCTTATTCCGGGATTCTCATCAATACGGACGTGGGTAACCCAACCGCGCCATTGATTGTGGCGCTTGGGAGATAAGCGAGTTTTACCGAGCTGGTGGGGACGCATAGTTTCGTCCGCCCATATGTAAGGGGATAAGGATCCACCTTTTTACCTACGCCTTCTTCCTCCTTTGCTTATCCATCTCCGCGCACTCGAGCTCCAGGGCCCAAGTCCGCATATCTCGCCTCGACCTTCTCCAACCATGTCCGGAGAGGGAGGCAAGTGGATGGCCTCCTCCGTCACAGAGGGGCACATCAAAAAGCTGTGCAAGGCCTGATACTTGTCCAGCGATATCACGCACCGGCTCCCCGATGAGGGGCAACTCATCCCCACCCCCAGGCCTCATGAGAGGGTGGTATTCCTTCCCCATTTCCTCCGTTGACTGGGCTTCCCTCTCCACCCCTTTGTCCGGGGACTCATGTTCTACTATGGCCTGGATTTCCATGATCTGGCCCCGAATTTATCCTCAACATCTCGGCGTTTATCGTCGTGTGCGAGGCTTTCCTCTACATCCAGCCCCACTTCGGCTTATGGTTGAAGACTTTTAATGTCAAGCCGAAGGTAGTGGGCGGCAGCCAAGCAGAGTGCGGAGGCGCCATGGTGGGCAAGATGCCCAACGTCATATGGCTCGAGGGCGCCTTCATGGAGACCATCAAAGGGTTGCAATTGGGGTGGTTCTACATCACCGAGATGCGTGACCCCGAATGGGCAGCGGCCCCCGAATTCAGATCTGGCATCCCCACATGGCTCACCTCCTGGAAAGAGAAGGGCCTGACATGGGGCGATTCGGAGGAGCTGACTGGACTCCAAGCCTGCGTCCAAAAGCTAGTGAACAAGAAGCTCAAGCTTGTCAACGTAGTCCAGGTCATGCTCATCTGCCGGATTCTCCCGTGCCAACAACGGGCTTTCAATTTGTGGGAGTTCGATCTGGCGCAGCACCAGACTTTGAGCAGGCTTTTTGACACTTCGTACAAAGATGCCTGGAAGGTGCTGTTTAAGGGCGACGAGGCTCCCGCATCCGCTACCGAAGATCGCGGATTCAGCTCGCAGCGTCAAGCCAGCGAGGTAAGCTATTTTACCCTTTATGGGACACTTTTGTTTCATAGTTTGACTCTATGCGGGATCTAAACTCCCTTACCTTTGACAGGACTGGCTGAAGAAGACCGAGGACACTAACTGTCCGGCTCCTTTGCCAGAAGACCCAGCGGACGCCCGCTTAACGGGGCTGCTGGTTCTGGCACCTCACGTGGTGCCGGAGAAGAAGGCCAAGAAGAAGGCCATGGGAACTCGAAAGAGTTCCCGTCGTCTGGTGTTATCAGACTCATCATCTGATGACTCCGAGGTGGACTCCCCCCGCGAAGACGAGGAGGAGAAGAAAGAAGCTTCTTCCCCAACGGGGGAAGAGAAGAAAAGGAAGGCCTCCCCAACTGGGGAGGCTGGAGGGTCCAAGAGGGGAAGGACCCTTCCTCCAGACTACTCCACCAACACCGACAACGACGAAGAGGAGTGGCCCTCGAGGGCGAAGCCCCTGGCGAGATCGTAAGTGTCCGGACTCCATAATAACTCGTGATTTCTCTTTTGTCGCATAGTGTCTTCTAACGCTGAATACAACCCTGTAGCCCTCCCAAGGACGATCTCCCCGCTTCATCGAGCGGGTCCCTGGGTTCGTCGGATGTGAATAGTACTTCACTTCCAACCGCCTTCTCCCCTCGTGACACAGACGACGCCAAGGCGGGGACCCAGAAGGGGCCCGGCCAGGAGGAGGTGGTCCTGGAGGTGCCACAAGGCGGCCTTCCGGACTTTGGGAGAAGAAAGGGCGGAACCTCCGAGGGTTCCAAGTCTGGCCCTGTGCCGGACTCCGTACCGGAACCTATAGTGGTTCCGAAGTCCGGCGGGCGACCCCTTCGTAAGAAGGGCGAGACTGCAACGCCGGTGGCCTCCGTCCAACTGGAGGCGCCAGATAATTTGCTGGAGGCACTCAACGGCGCTTCCATCGATGAGGAGCACCGTACTGCTATGAGTGCGGTGATCCAGAAAGTTCAGTCCACCAAGAGCGGGCTGACTGAAGCCTGTGCCAGCCTTCTAACAGGCTTTGAGGTATGTGATTAGAATGTGTAAAAATAGTACCGCATAGACAGTAGCCCTTGATGCTCAGTTCGGTGTTCGGAAAGAAAAGCCGAACTGAGGATCTAAAATGATATACGCAGGAGTCTAACAAAAAATATGTCAATATGGTAATGCAGGCTGCACTGCTGACCTCTGCCGCACTGACTGCGGAGGTCAATTCCTTGAAGCGGAGCCTCGAGCGGTCCGAGATCGAGCTAGGCCGTGCCAAGAGGCAGCTCGAGGACAAGGAAGGTAAGTAAGATCTTATTAAAGTTGTACCTTATAGAAAAGGATTTGGTTGCAAAAAAAAGAAAAATGACAGGAATAACATGGGTACTCCAGGGGCTGCGAACGAGGTGGCGACCCTGAAGGAGGCGGTGTCCGCGGCCGAAAGCAATGCGGCCGCGGAACGCGCCGAGCGAGAGAAGCAGGAGGCGCGGTTGGCGGAGGTGCGGCAAGAGCTCCAGGCTCTCGTGAAAAAGCACGAGTGTATGGAGCGTGACTCGAAGACTCGAGAATTCGAGCTCGCGTCGGCTCTTGAGAGTGCCAAAGCCGCTAAGGCCGAAGCCCAGAAGGCCCTCCAGGAAATTGAGGCAGTAAAGAAGATAGCGGCGGGTAAGGCATTCTTCATGCAAAGCAAGCATGTAAAAGTGAATTACTTGTTACTTACCCGAATGCGGAGCTCTCCAGGAGCGTTGGCAGATCTGCCCCGTAGCGTGTCCGATGCTGCCGCGTTCTACAGAGCCGAGGAGGGGAGCTCGATGGAAAAGGTGTTCTGGTCTCAGTATGCTGAGGCCGGACATCCGGTGCCCCTGAGCGACCAGCTGAAGCAGCTGGTCGAGCTCCACAAGGTGGCCGAACAGGCCATGAAGGGCCTCATAGTTCGGCTGTGGCCCAAAGAAGCCATGCCTGGGAGCTACTTCGGTCTGGTGCGGCGGCCGGTGGACGCCTGTTTGTGGGTTGACGTCGTCAAGCACTCCGCCTGCATTGAAGGTGCCCGTCGGGCCCTTGCCCGCGCTAAGGTGCACTGGGGCAAGACGGATGCCGAGAAGCTTGTGACGGACGCGCCACCGCCGGGCAAGGAGTATCGCACGCCCGAGATGTATTATAAGGGTGTCCTGAAGGGTGCCCGCATTATTGCGGTTGAATGCTCCAAAGATGTAATTTTTTGTTAGACTCGCATTTTGTTATCCTGTGCGCTGAAAACTTTGTTCATATGCGCTAAGCAACACTTGTTAATTTAAAATATTACCTTCTGTGCGGCCGTTTATCAAATCTGAGAGATGGCAAGTCGTTGGCTTTGGCCCCCATGCCACGAGTGCTGGGGTGTTCGGGATAAACTTGAGCGCTCTTGTTCCCATTGTTGGGTCCATCTAGGGAGGCGCTCAACGCAATGAACGAGGCAACCGGACTTATAATGCTTGAACACTCTCACTTAGCCATAGAATTCTATAATTTTAAATTTTGGCGAAGCCCCTAGTGTTCGGAAGGCCGAATTCGGGGCGCTATCCACGCCTGGGCCGGACAAAGCCGGTTCCTCGCTCTAAGCGGCATAAGTCTTTAGGGACTCGAAAAAACCTCTCGAACAGCGACCGGCTCTCGCCCCATCATGACGGTCAGTTTTAGCTTTCTCCACTGAGGTGCTCAGCCCAGCTCAACTGGGGCACAATCGCAGTGGTTCTCCCAGCGCTACCTTAACCGATATAATGGAACGTAAGGTACCAAAACATGGGAGCCGGGCAAACCCAACTATTGACCCAAGACATGATTCGAAGCCGATGCATATAATGCTATAAGTTCGGGGTGCCGCACTTGTGAAAGTGTTCGGACTTATCACACCATGATTTGGGGAACTTAAGCCCCTGGTGTATTTGGCAGTACCAAAGCGTACGGATGCAACATGTCATAATTGAACATATGTATAAAAAGGAATGCAATGATAGGAAAAAAGCGATGCATTGTTTATTCAAAAAATACTGCAATGAATGCAGAACGATACAAATAGTGCGATAAGAAAGGGGTAGGACTATTTAACATGTCCCCCTCCAGGGGTAGGCTGCGGAATAGTGTATAAAACAGGTATAATGCTTGTAATGGAGACCACCTGGATACTAGTCGTAGCTTTTCTGCTTCCCTGCCTGTTGCATCGTGAGTTCGGCCGGTCTACTATCGGGCAGGGCTTCTAGGAAACGGAGTCCTGAGGATAAGTAGAAAAAAGAAAGAAAAAAGGGACGACACATTTGGGAGCCCCTGGTGTGGTTGAGCCGCACTCTGGGCATGCCGTGGTCGTGCCCCTCCCCATATACCCATGGTATCTCCAGAGCGTAGTGATGTACGCGTGGCACTGGTCTCGCAATTTTGCGAGGGCTGGGGTTCGGGCCGCATTGCTACACGTGCTCGGAACGTGCTAGGTGGTCTTGTTGTAGGTTACTCTGGGCACGCTTGACGATGTTCGATCGCTTAATGGCCGGACTCGAGAATTGCCTTAAGAGGCTGCTCTGCACTTCCGCCGCGAGAGCCGCTGTATGCTCCTTCGTTCGGAGAGAGCGTTCCGTGTTTCCGTTGACCGTGATGACTCCTCGGGGGCCTGGCATCTTGAGCTTGATATATGCGTAGTGCGGCACCGCATTGAACTTTGCAAATGCGGTTCGTCCGAGCAGTGCATGATAGCCGCTGCGGAACAGGACTATGTCGAAGATTAACTCCTCGCTTCTGAAGTTATCTGGCGATCCGAAGACCACTTCAAGTGTGACTGAACCAGTACAACTGGCCTCTACACCTGGTATGACGCCTTTGAAGGTCGTCTTTGTGTGTTTAATCCTTGAGGGGTCTATGCCCATCTTGCACATTGTATCCTGATAAAGCAGGTTCAGGCTGCTGCCGCCGTCCATCAGGACTCTAGTGAGGTGAAATCCGTCGACAATTGGGTCTAGAACCAATGCGGCAAATCCGCTGTGGCGGATGCTGGTGGGGTGGTCCCTTTGATCAAAAGTGATCGGGCAGCAGGACCATGGATTGAACTTTGGGGCGACTGGCTCCACCGTGTATATGTCCCCGAGCGCACACTTCCGCTCCTTTTTGGGTATGTGGGTTGCGTATATCATGTTCACCGTCCGCACTTGGGGGGGGAAACCCTTCTGTCCTCTATTGTTCGGCGGTAGGGTCTCTTCCTCGTCATCACTGTGCAGCCCCCTGTCATTTATTTCGGCAATTATCTTGCCTGCCTGCTTGAACACCCAATAATCCCTGTTGGTGTGATTAGCTGGCTTTTCGGGGGTGCCGTGTATCTGGCACGAGCGATCAAGTATCCGGTCCAAATTGGACGGGCCCGGAGTAGTTCTTTTGAATGGCTTTTTCCGCTAACCGGGTTTAGAGCATCTGAATCCGGTGTTGACTGCCGTATCTTCAGTATTATCGCCATTAATGCGGCGTTAGTGCTTATTTCGACACGACCTGCCATTGCTGTCCTTGGTATCCAGACTACCAGAATGTTTGGTGAGGTTGTTACTGCGGGCTAGCCAGCTGTCCTCTCCTGCACAGAAGCGGGTCATGAGTGATGTGAGGGCTGCCATTGATTTCGGCTTTTCCTGTCCTAGGTGCCGGGCAAGCCACTCGTCGCGGATGTTATGTTTGTAGGCTGCAAGGGCCTCTGCATCCGGACAGTCGATGATTTGCTTTTTCTTGGTTAAGAACCGTGTCCAGAATTGTCTGGCCGATTCATCTGGCTGCTGAATTATGTGGCTTAGGTCATCGGCATCTGGTGGTTGCACGTACGTACCCTGGAAGTTATCAAGGAATGCGGCTTCCAGGTCCTCCCAACACCCAGTTGATTCTGCTGGCAAGCTGTTGAGCCAATGCCGAGCTGGTCCTTTAAGCTTGAGTGGGAGGTATTTGATGGCGTGAAGATCATCACTGCGGGCCATGTGGATATGAAGGAGATAGTCTTCGATCCAAACCGCGGGATCTGTTGTGCCGTCATAGGATTCAATATTCACGGGTTTGAACCCTTCGGGAATTTGATGATCCGTTACTTCATCTGTGAAGCATATTGGGCTATATCATGACGCAGCTCAAGCGAGCTTTGTCTACTGTGTTCGGCCCGGCCGGAATTGCTGTATCCGGCGTGATGGTTGTCGTCACGTATCGTGGGGCTCCCACGCGATCCATAGATCAATCTTGATTGTCTTGCCTTATCCTCCAATATGTCCCGCAAGTCCGGCGCGTTCCCCCATGACTTTGTGCTTTTCAAGCGACGCCGGGGTATGGCTTTAGTGGAGGGCCTAGAGGCCTCTCTGTCGCGGCCACGAGGTGGCTGGTCGGCCGTATTGTGCGCTGGTGATGTAGGTTCATGTGCTTCCTCCTCTAATCGGGGCAGCAGCTTGCGTTTGGGGTAGATTTTGGAGGGGCGTTCGAGTTCATGCTCTTCGGCCGCAAGGACTTTAGTCCATCTGTTGGCTAGCAAATCTTGGTCAGCTCTAAGTTGTTGCTAACTTTTCTTTAGGTTGTTTGCCGTGGCCTTAAGCCTCCTTTAAAACGCTTTTGTTCGACGCGATCCTCAGGCACGACAAATTCATCATCGTCGAGGCTTGCCTCGTCTTCGGAGGGAGGCATGTAATTATCGTCCTCTACCTCTTTGTCTGCCGCTCTCTCATGAGGGCTGGCTTCGCCATCCTCCTGTGCTGAATCTTGCTGGAGGGGGTTGTCTTCGGCACTGTCCGGGGTGTTATTATCTCCGGTGCCGGAATCTCCATTCTTACTGTGGTGGGATTTTGATCGGCGCCGCTGACGCCGGTGTTTAGGCTGTTTTTTGGAGGGGTCATCCTCTGCTCTTCCATCGCCATTCCCATCCTTTGGGATGTCCACCATGTATATGTCGTATGACGAGGTGGCTTTCCAGTGGCCTGCGGGCGCTGGTTCTTGGTCATCTCCGGCATCGTCGTCCATACCGTCGATGTCTTCGGAGTCGAAATCTAGCATGTCGGTTAAGTCATCGACAGTGGCTACGAAGTGGGTGGTGGGTGTGTTTTGAATTTCTTCGTCATCCACATCCCAACCATCCTGGCCATAATCCGGCCAAGGCTCTCCTAATAAAGAGAGGTACTTTAGCAAATTCAATATGTCACCTAAGGGCGAGTGCTGAAAGATGTCTGCAGCGGTGAACTCCATGATCGGCGCCCAATCGGGTTCGATTGGCAGGAGCGCGGAAGGTTCGGGGTCCGGAGAAGAGTCCGGCACCTTGGAGTCATGAGCTTCACAAGGGACAGGGTCGGTATTCGGCTCCATCACCGTAGAGGTAGCAGCCCCCGAGGCGGTGTCCAGCCACCCATGCTCGATCGGCGTAGTCGGCTCCGAGTTTAGGGTCGGAGTGGATTCTTGTGCGGCCTCCAGGGCACTGTCTGGCGGCAGAGCTAAATCATGCCCATCGTGACAGTGCGGCGCGCTCGGCTGTGGCTCGAATCCGTCGAAGATCAAGTCTCCGCGGATGTCGGCCGTATAGTTTAAACTTCCAAATCTGACCTGATGGCCACGGGCATAGCTTTCGATCTGCTCCAGATGGCCAAGTGAATTGGCCCGCGGTGCGAAGCCACCGAATACGAAGATCTGTCCGGGAGAAAATTTCGCCCCGGACCGCGTCATTGTTGATGATCGAAGGAGCCACCGGGCCTATGAGCGACGACACAGAGGAACTCTCAATGAAAGCACCAATGTCGGTGTCAAAATCGGCGGATCTCGGGTAGGTGGTCCCGAACTGTGCGTCTAGGTGGATGGTAACAGGAGACAAGGGACACGATGTTTTTACCCAGGTTCGGGCCCTCTCGGTGGAGGTAAAACCCTACTCCTGCTTGATTAATATTGATGATATGGGTAGTACAAGAGCAGATATACCACGAGATCAAGGAGGCTAAACCCTAGAAACTAGCCTATGGTATGATTGTTGTTCGTCCTACGGACTAAAACCCTCTGGTTTATATAGACACCGGAGAGGGCTAGGGTTGCACAGAGTTAGTTACAATGGTAGGAGATCTACATATCCGCATTGCCAAGCTTGCCTTCCCTGCCAAGGAAAGTCCCATCCGGACACGGGACGAAGTCTTCAATCTTGTATCTTCATAGTCTTGGAGTCCGGCCAATGATGATAGTTCGGCTATCCGGACACCCCCTAGTCCAGGACTCCCTCATCAGGGGTCAGGGGTTGGGGTGGGGGTGGGGGCGGGGTGTCGATTGTCGGGGTCTCAAGGTGTCGGGGTGTCGGGGTCGGTGTCGGGGTGTCAGTGGTCGGGGTCGGGGTCGGGGTGTTGGTGGTCGGGGTGTCAAGTGTCGGGGTGGCGGTGGTCGGGGTCGGGGTGTCGGTGGTCTTCTTCTTCTCCTCCTCTCCTCTATCTTTCTCCTTCTCCTCCTCATCTCCTCTTTCTTCTTCTTCTTCTTCTTCTTCTTCTTCTTCTTCAACTTCTTCTTCTTCTTCTTCTTTATTCTCCTCCTCCTCCTCCTCCTCGTCTGCTTCTTCTTCTTCTTCTTCTTCTTCTTCTTCTCCTTTTTCCTGTTCTTAAACCTAGCACTAATTAACCTAAAACAAAACAGGAAAAACTACACCTAAACCTGTTCTTCTTCTCCTCCTCTTCTTCTAATTATTCTTAGTTTTTTTCATGACTAAACATAAACATAAAACTAAACTAAACCTAAGACAAAACTAAAAGTAATCTAAACTAACTAAATATAAAACCAAACTAAAAGTAATCTAAACTAAACTAAATCTAAAACAAAACTAAAAGTAATCTAAACTAAAAAAACAGAAGAACAAAAGAGGAGAAGAGGGGTGGAACGGCCTGCGGCAGGCCGGCAGGGCCCAGGGGCGCCGGGCGGCTGGGTTGCTCGGCGGCGGAGGGGCGCTGGCCGGGCGGAGAGGGCGCCGGGTGGTGGTGGCAATGGGGCCGCAGGGCTCTGGGGCGGCGGGGTGGCGCTGGCTGGGCGGAGGGGGCGTCAGGCGGTGGTGGCGATGGGGCCGCAGGGCTCCATGGCGATGGGGTGGTGCTGCGCTAGGGTGCGGCGGCGGGGCGGCGCTGGCCGGGCGGAGGGGGCGCTGGGCGGTGGTGGCAACAGGGCCACAGGGCTCTGGGGCGGCGGGATGGTGCTACGGCGGGGTGGGGCAGCGGCAACGTCCAGGCGGCGACGGTGCTTGCCAGCGGCGGCGCTCGGTGGTGGCGATGCGGGCGGGGGCGCGGGTGAGTTGGGGGCGCGGGGTGGAGAGAGGGGTGAGAGAGAGGGTAGAGAGAGGGATGGGGCCGGAGAGACAGATAGGTGCGACCGTTACTAAGTGGGTGCACGTTCTTTGTCATCTGCTAGCGGACGGCAAAGGGCGCGCATAGCAGAAGGGGGAGACGGCAGTTAGCTGGGCCCTTTCTTTGCCATCCGCCAACGGATGGCAAAGGTCTAGGAGGCGGACGACAAAGATTAGCCGGATGACAAATAGTCTGACCTAGCCACGCCGTGCCCTATGCGGCCCACCTGGCTCATTGTCGTCTGCCTTCTATCTCTTTGTCGTCAACTGGCTGACGGTAAAGAAGCAGCTGACGGCAAATAGCCTTTTTGCCATCTGCCCTTTCTTGGCCGTCTGCTTTGTGGAAGCGGATGGCAAAGAGCCTCTTTGCTGTCAGCTAGCAGATGGCAAAGAGGAGGCAGACGGCAAAATGCCAGATTCCATTAGTGATAGCTGAAAGCAGTATGGGTACTTATACAGGTTCAACCATACAAAGCACACCTCGAACAGTGCTACTTTGCCTACAGTTAACCAAGGGTGAGGCTGCCAAGCCCCAGGACAAGGCCCAGGCGCCACCCCGCGCATCCACAACCTTCTGAAAGCGGCTTCATCTTGCAATGTGGTCCATAAATAGGATATTCACTTTAGAGCCATGGAAAAGCAGGAACATAATCTTCTGTCCTATTCTCCAAGATGGACGAGCCTTCATTATTTGGGACCACCCATGAATAAGTATCTTTTCACCTCCAAGGGGAATGGAGTAGGTCGACATAAACATCATGTTGTGACCTAGCGCAAGTCTAACCCGACCATGGTCAGGCATCTGTATAGGAACAATAGAACTAGGCAGTTTCTATTTCAAGAAGATCACAGCTGTAAAACTGTGTATAAGCAATAGTTTATGAACAACATATATAACAGAAAACAGCTCGTACCATAAGTTTCTCGACACTGTTGGACCTGTTCAATGAGTGAAGCAGTGGCACACATATCCCACGTGGCCTTCCAGCATTGAAACGCCCCACAAGGACCTCAAGACGATCAATAAAGTGTAGGAACTTGTGGATGTCTCCCAGTCTACTTCAGTGCCATCAGTAACAACCAAGTTCTTATAGAATAACAAACGAGCAGCCTGCTTAACTCTGAAAACCTATACGTGCCACCAATTATAGAAAATATTAGATAGAAGTAGCATCTTTGTGAGAGATTCGTTGCTACTTCTAAAGTTATTTGTGATTAGTTAGACCGAATAGGTGGATTAAGAAGTAATCGAGGCAACAAGCAAGAACGAGATACAAAACTAACATAGATGAACAACTGGAATGACGTCGGGGTGGAAGATTGCAGTGAAGATGAGACCAGGTTTTGCTATTTCCATCAACATTCATGCGCCAACTTTCAGTCTGTAACACTTGAGAAAGTTTATCCCAGTTCGGCCATAAAAAAAGCAGAAACCTCTTGGTTCATGAACCCAACTCAGAACTTATATCCATGGATTGTCTTCACTGTGACCATTAAACTACTGTATTCAGTTATGGCAAGGCCGAGCATCTTGAGTACATGTTTTCTAGCAGAGCAAGTAATGCATTGCAGGAAAAATAATATGAGAACACAATGTATTCCCTTTCCAAATCTAGAAATAATTTCCTCCTTCACGCCAGTGTTGACCATCGTACTAGTACCTTTTATCCAAATATAGCAATCCAAATTTCCAAATTAGTCGACAACATGTTCAAAAATCCCCACCCTCCCGGATAGAAAAAAGGATTCTAGGAACATACTGTGCGCATTTTAAAGTCCCGTGTTAGGATGAGAAGGAACAAGTGTGGCGTCTCACCGAGGGCGCAGAAACCTGTAGGGTCCTCGCGCTTTGGGCACTGCAAATGAAACACACTAGATTCAGTTGGAAGAAAAATGCATCAACGGCGGCGACTGCCATCCTAGGATTACCCGCGACCAAGGGACTTGGATTTATTGGGGATGGATGAAGAATTCGTACCTGGTTCTCCATGAGAAAACCCTATGCAATCACTAAGAGGGGGTTTTCTCTGAACAAGCAGATGAGGGACAAGGGGATTCAGGCCCAGTGAAATATTGCCGCTTCATCCGTCCAGCTTACTACTAAAGCTGAAAAGGTAGGGGTTTTTGTGATTTGACGGCTCATTGGGCATTACTGCGGTGCTACGACTGGGGTGTGTCTACCATGCATTTGTGCACTCTAATTTGGTGCATATGGCACGTGGACCGTGTTGCCGGATGCCCCGCATATCAGCGAAAGTAAGTAGAAAGACAGGAGTAACTAGTTACACATAAATATGTTTTTGACAGAGAGATACTCCCTGTGTAAAGAAATATAAGAATCATATATATCACAACTTTATACATAAGAATAATCAAGGGGAATATATATAACATATATAATTATAAAAAACAGAGTTTTTCTAACACGGTATAGACGAGTTGGTGATGATAGTGTGCCTGCCATCCTGCAATATAGGCCGTCCGATTTATATCTGACGGATAGGAAGGAAACTATGGAAATTTTGCAAAAAGGTACCCACACACCTCTCCACATTTGCAAATAAGGCCTTCCCTCGTTCATCCATTTCTCTCACAAGATAAAATACTCATACAAATGCATCTTGATGTTACATGCAACGCACGAGCATTATGGGGGTTCAGCTGAGAATATAATACTCACACAGGCTCACGGTTCTGGACTTCGGGCCACAGTCTGGTGGGCCTGCATGTTTGGGGGCCATGTGTTCTACCTCAGTGCTTTTCATATTGCAAGCGAACGATACAACACTGGTTTTAGATGTTTTCGCAAGGCGAATAAACAAAATTGAATAAAGCATGGCAGCTGTTGGAATGAAATCAAACGACAGTTCCTCACCAGCAATCAGAGTTGCAATTCTATCAACGATATACCATGTGATAAATAATATTGTCGTACTACTTATACACATAGGACACTTGTTTCACCATGCCATATTATTACATCAAAATCTCTCGGAGGATAGATCAGTTCGGCAGTTGTGTGCTGCTACTGAAGAATTTCAAAGTTGATTTGGACCAGCTCTCCTTGCCGAGAAAGTTCAATTTTTACATCATCCCCTACCGCAAGATATGATTTAGATTTGAACCTTGACCATCCTTTAGCATCAATCATCATGCGGCCATCCTTTGTACTTACGGTATATTGAGCAGGTTCATTCACACCAAGGCTGCACATGGTAAGAGAAACTTGGCCACAGTCGCCCGGATTGTTGAATGACTCCCTCATTGCTCTAGGAATTCAATGTTTAGTAACAAGAAGACATACACAAACAGTTAGATCAACACAGTGAATCATGTGAAACAACATGGAAAGAAAAAAGAACAAAGCACTTGGGCAGCCAATGCTTACCAAGAAGGTGGACATGTCGGTTTTTGTAAGGACTTTGGTATATGAAGTGTGAACTGCCACACAGTCTGTTGCCGATGCAACTGCTCATTCGGTTGCCACTGCACGGGCCGGAGCAGAAGCAAGTGCAAGTGTTGCTGCAGGTGCCGAAGCCATTGCTGGTGCCCGTGTGTCGGTGAAAACGACACCTATGGGATCACAAGAATCCCTACTATGGTTGCGGGGCACGGGGTCGTGAGAAGAGCAGGATCGGCAGTCAGCACAAGGACACGGGTCGTTTACCTAGGTTCGGGCCGCAAGGATGCGTAATACCCTAGTCCTGCTTTGATGTGTATATTTGAGTTCTTGGAGTTCTTGAGCTTGCTACAGTGGGCGTAACTTGTCCAAGGATCTGAATCCTTCTCCTGGATGCCTTGGGCCTCCTTTTATAGTCAAGGGGATCGCCACAGTGGCACACAGGAGGTGGCATTGGTGTACTGTGGCTAAGCTTATCACTTAGCCATTATGGGACAAGACGCATAAAATGCGCCTCTGAAGTGTCCCCTTGCTTTACCGTCACCTCGCCCTGCTTCGACACGCGCCCGGGCCAGTGAGGCGGTCAACGCCATGTAGGCTGGCAGGCTGCTGAGGTGGTGCGGTGGTAGGACCTTCATGAAGAATTGCATGCCAACATGTAGGCATGCGCTGAGTTAGCTTGGAAGCCCCACGTCGATACACAGGTGCCTGCCTAGCTGGTGGGCTGGCAGCTGCATGGGAACGGTGGTCGAAACTTGGCGGGCGTGGGCCTGGCTGTGGCCCCGCGGATGTCCTCGGCAAGGGCCTTGCCGGGGCCCCGGCAAGGGTCTTGCCGTGGCGTTGTGGTCGGCCCCGGCAAGGATCTTCCCGGAGGTCTTGTGGGTTTCCTCGGCAAGGATCTCACCGAGGCTCGTCGTCTTCTAATCCCCTTCTGGTTTGGAGTGTTTCTTGTCTTCACAAAGATCTGCATGCCATCATGGAGGCGCCTCCCGAGCCTTGGTTCCAACGTGGTTTGTGGTGTTGAAAAACCTGGGGCTCAAGGGTGGCGCGCTCCACTAGCGTTGGAAAAGCTGCCTCGGGAAGGTCCTTGCCGGGGCCGTGGAGGCCGCCGCGGCAAGGGCCTTGCCGGGGGAAACCTCCTCGCCTTCTTGTTCCTTGTGTCTCTGTTGTTGCTTTGACTGTCTTGCGGCTTTGGCTCCTCCCTCTGCCCTACTAATCATGGCCGTGGGCGCGGCTCTGACTGCCCGCACACAAGTAAGGGGTACAAAGGAGAGCCCCTACTTTAGTACACCGATAGGAGCCCCCGGGCCTAGGCCACACATAAGCGCAACGCATTGTTGGGCTAGGCCCAAAATGTTGCACGGGCAGGCAAGGCCGTATTTACCTCACTAACATTTTTCGTCCACTACGCTTCCCCATGACCCGCGTTGAATGCATGACGTGGGGGGCATGCGTGGGGCGATTGCAGCAGGCATGCGTCACATCATAATAAATGGGAAAGAGGTGGCTCGCGTCTTCCCCATAAAAAGGAATAACCGCGGGCGCGCGGCTCATTTACCCTCTGTGCTTTCCCCAATCTCGACATCGCCATCCTCATCTTCTTCCTCCGCAAGCTCCTGCTCCCCGCCGCTGCACCCCCACTGTCTTCAATTCCTCGCCCTCTTACCAGCCACCATGGCACTTAAATCTGGCAATGGCAAGGGCGTAGCCAGGGACACGAAGGAGAAGGAGACGCCGGAGAGCGAGGCGGCAGTGTGGTGTGTGCAGTTCACCTATTTAATCTCGTCGTCAGTCGATGTCTTCGAGCTCAAGGACTACTTCAAGCCTTTGTGGGAGGCGGAGACGACGGCGCATCCCGCGGAATGCAACAAGGACGGCTCAAAACGATACCCGTTCTTCGTTGACTTCTTCTTCTACGGGCTCCGCCCCCCTTTTTCCGACTTCTTCAACGACATCATGCGCACTTTTGGCTTCCATCTGTTGGACCTTACACCAAATGTTGTATCATGCTTGGCGTGCTTTGCCCACCTCTGTGAGGGCTCCGCCGGGGTGTTTCCCAGCACGACGCTTTTCCACCACTACTTCTCCCCCCGCGTCCAACCCGGTTGCGCCCTTTTTGGGAGCGTCGCCTGGATGCTGAGGGCCCAAGAGAAAGGCGCATACCCAGAGGGTTCCACGAAGGAGAGGTGGGCGGAGTGGTGGGGTCGGTGGTGCTGGATCATGGAGGAGAACCCGCCGGAGTTCTGCCGGGGTGTTCGTCGGGAGCCGCTGCTCCGTGGGGCGGACTAGAGCGACCTCGACCCTAATGACAAGAAGTTTTCGATCGCCACCACTAGGATTCACCGCCTCACCGAGGCCAGTCTCACCCTCGAGATGATTGTGGCAGATTTCATCCGCCGTAGAATCGCTCCACTAAACATAAAGGGTAGGCCGGCCTGGGATTTCAGGAACGCGGCCGACATCATGAGGCTCCGCACCGGCCTAAAGCACAACCTCACGGTGATGGGCACTCCTGGTATTGCTGGAGGCTCTTCCAGCTCGACGTGTTCTCCAACGGCAAGGTGGAGAGGACCGGCAAGGCAGCGAAGTCCGGCAAGGCCATCAAGAGGCCCCTGTTCGGGCTGCCGCCGGGAGTGGTCCCACTGAGCAACAACACCCGGCAGGCTGACATCCTCGCTATGATGTCGGTCTTCAACGCGCACGGTCTTGACCCGGCCTGGGTCGAGCCCCCGGCACATGAGGTGGAGGATTTCTTCGCCAACTTGGTCGAAGAACTCGATCATGACGAGCTTCTGCTCATCTTGGACACCACCCAGGAGGAGCTGGACTACATCGCCGCCAGAGCGGAGGAGGCGAAGCTCGCCAGGCTGGCCGGCGACGCCGGCGGCATGGAGAACGAGGCCACCGTGGCTGCGGAAGAGCAAGAGCTTGCCGAGTTGGTGAAGTCCCCTAGGGAGGCGGGAGGCATCAGCACCGAGGACCCCTGTCGGGGGTGCGGGCGAAGAATCGTCCGAGGAGAAGGCTGAGGCTGGTGACCCCTCGGCTACGAAGAAAAGGCGTGTCCTGTGTCGGGCCAACTCTGGCGAGCCGGTCTGGTCCGGCAAGGCCGAGCCGCGGCAAGGGGGTCATGGGGAGACCGCGCGCATGATGAGGGCTATGGCGGCGAAGAAGAAGGCCGCGGTGGCAAAGAAGAAAGCGACCGCCTCTTCTTCACTCAAATGCTACCGGACTCCATCGCCTTCCCCTCCTCCCACAAGCGCCAGCATGGAGGTCGCTGAGGGAGTCCTGGATTAGGGGGTATCCGGACAGCCAGACTATATACATTGTCCGGACTATTGAAGCGTGAAGATACAAGACTCAAGACTTCGGCCCATGTCCTGATGGGACTCTCCTTTGCGTGGAAGACAAGCTTGGCAATCCGGAGATCATATTTCCTTCCTTGTAACCGACTCCATGTAAACCCTAGCCCTCTCTGGCATCTATATAAACCGGAGAGGATGGTCCTTAGAAGGCCGATCACAATTACAATCATACCATCATAGGCTAGCTCTTAGGGTTTAGCCTCTATGATCACGTGGTAGATCTACTCTTGTACTACTCATATCTTCATTATTAATCAAGCAGGAAGTAGGGTTTTACCTCCATCAAGAGGGCCCGAACCTGGGTAAACATTGTGTCCCTTTCTTCCTGTTACCATCAGCCTAAGACGCACAAATCGGGACCCCCTACCCGAGATCCGCCGGTTTTGACACCAACAGTCGCCTTTGACTTTTCGTCCCTTAGCCCGAGGACCAAGAGGAAGGCAGCGTAAGAGGTGGTGGAGGACGAGTAAGCATTCTGCCCCTCATCGTTTCCGTCCTCCCTAATCGTGCCGCTTCCCTTGATTCATTTTTGTCTTTGCAGGGAAATGGAGACGCTGGCCCAGCAGGCAGCAAAGAGGGCCAAAGCCTCAACGGGCAGCCCGCGGTGCAGCCCCTGGCTCAGCCCCCAGCATGCATTCACCACCTACTCCCCATCAACGTGCATCGAGGTGTGGCTTTTTTGGTACTGACCTTGCTGTGGCTGCAGGAGGAGAGCAGCAGCAGGAGGAGCCACCAAGGGCCACCACCACCACACCGCCCCCATCGACCACACTACCCCGAGGGGCGTCCCTGGCAAGGGTGCCAGACACCTAGCCCATGTGCATGGAGGAGGAGGAGGTAGACTTGGGCACTGATGGCCTCGTCCCGGCAACAGACATTGGCGAGGAGGGGGCCAATTCTTCGCAGCCCAGCACAGGTGAGTCACCTGAATTCCCTTACCCTTCTTCTTTTCTCTTTTGAATCTTGATCTTGGCCTTGCCTCATTTTCTTTTTCGGCATCTAGATCACCCCCCGGCGGACCAGGAGGACATCGACACCATCATCATGGATGTCGCGGGCGCCGTGGCCGAGGCTGACAAGGTCGTCACCGAGGAGGCCGTTGAGACCGCGGCCGAGGATGCTGCCAAGGGGTTTGCCAGAGAGACCGGCGAGGCTGCCGCCGAGGAGGCCGGCAAGGGCGCTGCCAAGGAGGCCGGCATGGCCGCTGCCGAGGAGGCCGGCATGGCCGCTGCCGAGGAGGCCGGCAAGGCCGCCACCAAGGAGGTGGTGGTTGACGACCAACCCTCCTCGTCCGCTACCTCCGGCTTCGACAAATATCTGATGGTGAGCGATGACTTGTTCGTCCACCTCCCCGGGACGGCGAGAACCAGGGCGCTGGCCGAGGGGGAAGTGTTCGATGATGAACTGCTCACTGCCGCTAGGCTCGAGGTCATCGAGGAACCGAGCGTCGGTGGCGGTGGCACCCAAGAGGAGCAGCTTCTTCATGCCATGGGGGCCAGCTTCTGGAAGCTGCAGGCGCTCCATCGCGCCCGCTTGGACAAGGCAAAGTCTAGGGAGGCGGTTGCGGGCAAGGCGGAGGCAGACTTCAAGAAGCGTGTCGCCGAGGCGCAGGCCTGGTTCCACCAGGCCCACGAGGAGATGAAGGCCGCATAAGGCCAGCTAGCGGAGTGCGAGCTGCAGCTGTCCTAAAGCAGGCTGACATCGAGAAAGCCCGGGAGGCGGTGAAGGAAGAGGCCTCCAAGGCCGAGGTCGCCCAGTCCCAGCACCAAGTCGAGCTGGACTCTCAGGAAGAGGACCTCGTTGCCCGTGAGGCGACACTTGCTACCACACTCCGCGGCAAGGATAAGGAGGTCGAGAAGCTTGCCGCAGCGCGGACCCGTGAGCTGGAGCATAAGCACAAGGAAGCGCTTGATGCCCAAGCTCTGGCCCACGACAACAAGGTGAAGGAGCTGGAGGTGGAGCGGGACTGCCTGAAGGCCAGGGCCGATCAACTGACGAAGGAGAGGGACATAACTAGCTGCGCCCTGACGGTGGCGCAGGACGACATTCTCGCTAAGGCCGAGCAGCTCGCCCGCGCTAATGACTCCATCAAGGACCTGAAGCTGAAGCTGGAGGGTCTTGAGAAGACGCTTACGGAGGCCAAACCCCAGGAGCGAGCCCTGACCAAGAGCCTGGCGGAGGAGAGGCAGCTGCAGAAGAACGACGCGGCCAACCACGCAGATTTCGTGAAGGGCGAGGACCTCTGGATCAGCTGCCTCGTTGACATAGCCAACAGGATCACCAAGCAGTTGGCCGACATGGGGATGCCGTAAGTGAGGTATGCCCCGGAACAAAGTACGAGCCCCAATGCCAAGATGGCCTTGTTCTTCGAGGGTGTTCTTGGAGCCCTGGAACAATTCGACTGCAACCGGGTGAGCTCCCTAGCCAGCAAGGCCCGGACACTTTGCCGGGGCGCCATGACCAAGGTCCTCAACAAGCTGGCAAACTGGAACCCTAAAGTTGACTTCAACGCCGTGTTGCATAGCTTGCCGGGCGATGCAGACCTCTCGGTGCTCAAGGGGCGCATCGAGCCCATCATCAGTCGCGTTGGCAGAATTCAGAGGGTAGAGGGCCAGTGCCGGCATTAGGCACCCCGTTTCTTGTTGCTGCTGCGGCTTCACTACCAAGACAATTCAAATATTTAGTTAGAACCGTAGCAAAAATTGATGTAATATAACTTTGCAGTGTTTTAAATTGATGCATGTTATTTCCCTGTTCAAGCCTTCCTTGCGTGTCCACCCTACGCCTGTCGGATTTCGGGTTCCGGCAGACCCTTGAGGTTCGAACACTGGGGTGCGCACGAAGATCTCTCCCCTACCAGCTCATGTCTCGAAGTCTCGCAAAGATCTAAGCAAGAAAGATGAACACACAAGGGACACGAGATTTATACTGGTTCAGGCCACCATTGAGGTGTAATACCCTACTCCAGTGTGTGGTGTGGTGGAGTGCCTCAAGGGCTGATGATGCATAGTACAAAGGGAGAACAGCCTCGCGAGGTACCCCGCCTTGATCTCTCCGCCTCCTCGCGAGCCAGCCTGACAAGGCTGTGCCTGAGGAAGCCTCCTGTCGTCCTTCCCCGCGAGGCTTGGCCCCTCGCGAGGGTCTTGAGCATGTGTTGATGAAGATGGACCGTACTGGGACACTCCTTGAGCCACGCTGCAGGCCGCAGGCAGGCAAGTGTGGGGACCCCCGTTCCTAGAATGCCGACAGTAGCCCCCGGGCCCAAGGCACGCCCGGACTTGGCTTAGCGGAGAAGCAAAGGGGCAATTGCAAAGTGCCGTGGGCCCCAACAGCCTGCGGCCTTGGGCGCCGCGTGGCGGCTGATTGGACGTGGGCGTCTCCGCTTCCCCACGACACCTCGGCCACCGCATGACTTGACAAGTCCCTGCATGCAAAACGGGTCATGATTACCTGCGATCGTGGAGGCCGACGGTTGGCCTCCTTCGGCTATAAGTACGGAACGACACGAGCCACTCTAGTTCATCTCCCTCTGCTACTCCTCCTCTTCTTCATCTTTGCTATCGCTATCTCCATGGCTCCGCCAAAGAGGTTCACGGCCACGGAGAAGGGAAAGGCTCGCCAGGAAGGGCCTGACTCTCCTTCGACTAAGCGTGGTCAGGGCCGCCCCCGCAAGCACCCTGTGTCCCCCGTTGTGGCTTCCCGCGGTCGCGGAGGCGGCTCCCTGCGTGGCGACGAGCGCCTGGTCACTGATGGGAGGCACGCCGTGGCTGCGCGACCCCCCCAGACCATGCTTCCACTCGGCGGAAGTGCTGCCAGAATTTGTTGTATGGTCGGCGGACCCGACCAGCACTTGGCTCCAGCTTCCTCGCTTCTTCATAGGTGAGCTTCCAGCTGGTGCTCCAGGTGGCCTCTGGCTTCAGGCAGACGACTGCTGTAGTAGAGCCTCCTGGGCTTCACTGGAGGTTTCCGCCGCCGGGGATTTGGCCCTGACCCTCGGCTGGCAAACTTTTTCTCGCGCGCGTGGCCTGAGCCGGCGGTGCACCCTGCACTTCAGGTTCGACGGCTGAAAGTGCAACTATCCCTAGGTGGTTTTGGTAATTCATAACAACATATAGCTCATTGAGCTAATGCTATTCAAAGACTATTATTTCAGGAAAGCTCAATGAATGGCATGGCATGGATGATGAAAGTGGATCCCTCAAAATACTAAGGACAAAGGATTGTCTCAAGCTCGAAGGCTCAAGACTCTTCATTTTATATTTTAGTGATCCAAGATCACATTGAGTCTATAGGAAAAGCCAATACTATCAAGGAGGGATGAGGTGTTGCTTAATGAGCCTCTTGCTTCATGTGCTTTGTGATATGCTCCAAAACCCTCAACTACTTTCCCACATCCACAAATGACCTAAACCCAAAGCCAAAATCGGTCACACCGATTCTCCCAATCCGGCGCCACCGATTCCTAATTCATAGCCACTGCCACAAACCCTAAGCAAATCGGTCTTACCGATAGGGATCTCGGTCTCACCGAGATGGGATTGTGATCTCTCTGTTTCCCTTCGTAACGTTTCGGTCTAACCGAAGTGAGTGATCGGTCCCACCGAGATTGCAATGTAAACTCTCTGTTTCCTTTTTGTAACATTTCGGTCTCACCGAAAAGAGCAAATCGGTCCCACCTAGTTTACCTGACCAACTCTCTGGAAGGCTTATTACCAAAATCGGTTTCACCGAGTTTGTGTAATCGGTCTTACCGAGATTACGTTATACCCTAACCCTAACCGAATCGGTCTCACCAAGATGCATGTCGGTCCCACCGAAATCACTAACTGTCACTAGGTTTACTAAATCGGTCCGACCGAGTTTGTTGATTCGGTCCCACCGAGTTTGGTAAATTGTGTGTAACGGTTAGATTTTGTGTGGAGGCTATATATACCCCTCCACCTCCTCTTCATTCGTGGAGAGAGCCATCAGAACGAACCTACACTTCCAACTTACCATTTCTGAGAGAGAACCACCTACTCATGTGTTGAGGCCAAGATATTCCATTCCTACCATATGAATCTTGATCTCTAGCCTTCCCCAAGTTGCTTTCCACTCAAACCCTCTTTCCACCAGATCCAAATCCTATGAGAGAGAGTTGAGTGTTGGGGAGACTATCATTTGAAGCACAAGAGCAAGGAGTTCATCATCAACGCACCATTTGTTACTTCTTGGAGAGTGGTGTCTCCTAGATTGGCTAGGTGTCACTTGGGAGCCTCCGACAAGATTGTGGAGTTGAACCAAGGAGTTTGTAAGGGCAAGGAGATCGCCTACTTCGTGAAGATCTACCGCTAGTGAGGCAAGTCCTTCGTGGGCGACGGCCATGGTGGGATAGACAAGGTTGCTTCTTCGTGGACCCTTCGTGGGTGGAGCCCTCCGTGGACTCGCGCAGCCGTTACCCTTCGTGGGTTGAAGTCTCCATCAACGTGGATGTACGATAGCACCACCTATCGGAACCACGCCAAAAACATCCGTGTCTCCAATTGCGTTTGAATCCTCCAAACCCTTCCCTTTACTTTCTTGCAAGTTGCATGCTTTAATTTCCGCTGCCTATATACTCTTTGCATGCTTGCTTGAATAGTGTGATGATTGCTTGACTTGTCCTAAAGTAGCTAAAATCTGCCAAACTCTAAAATTGGGAAAAGGTTAAGTTTTTATTGGTCAAGTAGTCTAATCACCCCCCCTCTAGACATACTTCAAGGTCCTACAAGTGGTATCAGAGCTTTGGTCTCCATTTGCTTTGATTTCCATAGCTTTTGGTGGTCATAGCCTTGGTTTCACAACCTAGGAGAGTATGGTGTCTAGCGAGGGAAATTATCACCGTAGAGGTCCTTAATTTGATGGTACTAATTTTGCTAGTTGGAAGCATAAGATGAAAATGCATATTCTCGGACATAACCCCGCCGTTTGGGCAATTATTTGTATTGGCTTGCAAGGTGAATTCTTTGATGGGAGAGAACCAAACCGTGAAGCTAATGCGGAAGAATTGAAGATGCTGCAATACAACGCTCAAGCTTGTGATATCATCTTCAATGGATTGTGCCCCGAAGAATTCAACAAAATCAGCCGTCTTGAGAATGCAAAGGAAATTTGGGATACTTTGATTGATATGCATGAAGGTACCGAGTCCATCAAGGAATCCAAGTTGGATGTGCTCCAAAGTCAGCTTGACAAGTTCAAAATGAAGGATGGTGAAGGTGTCGCTGAAATGTACTCTAGGCTTGCACTTATCACAAATGAGATTGCCGGCTTAGGGAGTGAAGAGATGACCGACAAATTCATCATCAAGAAGATCCTAAGAGCATTGGATGGAAAGTATGATACTGTGTGCACATTGATCCAAATGATGACAAACTACAAAGATCTCAAGCCAACGGAAGTCATTGGAAGAATTGTTGCTCATGAGATGTCACTCAAGGATAAGGAGGAACTTCACAACAAGTCAAGTGGTGCTTACAAAGCCTCAAGTGAAGCCCCCACATCATCAAGTGAGAAACAAACCTTCAATGAAGAATTGAGCTTAATGGTGAAGAACTTCAACAAATTCTACAAGAGTAGAACCAAAGAGAGAAGCTCCAAGTCAAGGTCTTATCATGACAAAAGATCTTCTAGTCGAGAGCGCAATTGCTACAATTGTGGGAGGCCTGGACACTACTCCAATGAGTGTACGGCACCCTACAAAAGAAGAGAAGATTCTCCAAAAAGAAGAAGCAAAAGAGAAGAATCACCACCAAGAGAGAGGAGGAGTAGAGATGATCGTTATGAACGAAGACCCTCACGGAGAAGCAAGGATTCGGAAAGGAAGGACAAGTCATCAAGGAGCTACACAAAACGAAGACATCAAGCTCATGTTGGTGAATGGGTATCCGGCTCCGACTCCGACAATCACTCCGAGAGAAGCTATCACTCCGACTCCGAATATACTCAAGATGAAGGTGTTGCCGGTCTAGCACTTGTGTCAACCAACTCCTACGACATATTTGATTCACCAAATGAAGGTGTTGGAAGATGCTTCATGGCCAAAGGTCCAAAGGTAACACATCCTGAGTATGTTGATTTCAATAGTGATGAAGATGACTTGCTTGTGGATGATGATTTACTTGTTGACAACTCTAGTGATGAATACTATGATGAAACGTCAATTAATCATGCTAATCAAACGAATGACAATGATAAGGAGAAAATTGAGCTTCTAACTAAAGAACTAAACACTCTTAAGTTGGCTCATGAAACTATCTTCGAAGATCATCGAGAACTTTTAAGGGCTCATGAGAAGTTGCGCTTTGAAAAGCTCAATCTTGAGCAAGAGCATGAGTTCTTAAAGGCAATCAATGATGATCTCCGCAAGAAAAGTTCTTCTTACATTGCCAAGCGTTTACTCTTATCTACTTACATGCCTCAAGTCAAGTCTAGTAATAAGTACAAGAAAGATACTTCCTCTAGTAGTAACAATAATAATGTCAAATCCAATATTGTTGCTTCTAGTAGTTCTCTTGATTCCACTAATGATTCTCTTAGCCAAGTTACACTTGAGCAAGAAAATAGTTTATTGAAGGGAATTATAGAGAAAGGTGTTTACAAGAGCCTTGCCGGGAGTAAGCAATTCGAGGAAATTGTACGCAAGCAAGGAAGGCACCGGAAGAATCAAGGTGTTGGTTTTGAACGAAAGTTCAATGCCAATGGAGTTGAGTGGGAAGAAGATCAATACCCCAAGACGAAGTTTGTTCCTCAACAAGAGAAGTATGATCCTACTTCCTTCAAGGGAACACAAGCTCAAGATGATCTTCCTCCACAAGACCACAAGAACAAAGGCAAGGAAAGCTTCAAGAAGAGATTGATGCATTTGAAGAAGCACCTAAGGTCTCGGTCAAGTGGATTCCCAAGACTACGTCAAGTTCTACTTCATCAAGTACAACTACAACTCCAAGGATTCCCATCAAGATGATGTGGATCCCGAAGAAGAAGAACTAGAGAGTTCTTGAGGGTGACTCCGCCAACATTCTTCACTCATATCATTATGGCAAGAACAAGTGCAATCAACTTCCACATCTTGCACTAGTTCAAGGAGTCACAAACCCTCATGTTGGTAAGGCAAGGGACAAGGTAACCTAATGTTTTCATGGACATCATCTTATGTGTGCATCACTCTATGTCTATGGATATTCTTGTTTGTTCCTTGTGGGACTAACCCATGTAGGTAAGTTGAAAGTGCAACTCACTCCAAAGGATTGCTCCAAATGATCTACATCAACATTGAGCATCCACATCTTCAACACCTACATGAAGTCATCATCGACAAAACCCAAGGTTAGTTCATCCCTCTAAGGGGGGATCTCACATCTAGGGGGAGCTTAACTCTAAGAATTGAGTCAAAGCAACTCTAATGGTGTGAACACATCAATGCATTATGTAAAAGTGGTAACCCCACTTGAGCTTAAACGATGAGTATGACCTATGATCAAATGTTCTCATTTGACTCCTAAGTCAATATACTCATATATAGATGACCTAGTCATCGCCAATTGTTTGATAGATGCTAGAATTGGTTGTGCATGCTTTGCCACATATTTCATTTGCCATCTTATTGTGTGAGCATGTTGGTGCATATTTTACTCATTCAAGGACATCCACTTGTTGCTTTGATTGTTTGGTTTCTTTTCTTTTTGCCAAGTGGATGGACAAGAATGCATAAGAACCTTCTTTAGCTATCTATGCTTTTCTCGTCTCAAACTCTATTCATGCTACATCACAAAATTTGATCAAGTCAGATTCGAACCACTCTGTGTGAGGAGCACTCGGAGTCCCCGATTCGTCATATACTTAAACTTCCAAAACCTCTTTGTGATTCTCGGTCTGATCGATTCCATCATTTCGGTCCTACCGAGATCATTAAGTTGATCTGAGTTTTCAATCTCGATGCAACCGATTTGAACTTTTCGGTCACACCGAGTTGCTGTAACTGAACACAGTTATGCATCTCGGTGCCACCGAGTCATTCCACTCGGTCACACCGACAGGGTCGGGCTATATATAGTCACGGGCAAAATTTTGGAAATTTCTCCGAAACCCTTCGCCCGGGCAATAGCTCGCTCTGCCATTGGAGGTCTCCGGATCGTCTCCTCGTCGCCAGCTGCCTCCTGTCGCTGGTCTCCGCCGCCATCAATGGATTTCGCCCCCGCCGTTGTCACCGTAGTGAGTCCATCGCCAAGCTAGGGTATGGACTCGATCTTTGTGCTATCCACGTCTGATTCCTAGCACATTGTAATCTTATAGAATCTTGCCACGATTGAGATACTCCTGTCCATCAAGAGTAGTCCGTAGATTAGATGAGATTCAAATTTTTAGGGTTAGGTTTCCGCCGAAACCATCTCGGACCCGCCGGGTTGAAAAAATCGGTCTCACCGATTCGGCTTATGCCATTGCACTAGTGACTCTTGGTCTGACCGAGAATTACTAATTGGTGCGACCAATTTGAGGATTCTGTGAAACCCTAGCAGTCTCGGTGCCACCGAACTGAGACTCGGTCCAACCGAGTTCATCAGTTTAGGTTCCAAAAACTGCTTCGGTATCACCGAATTTGAAAATCGGTTGATGTGGAAAACTAAAACTGAACTTTTGAATCATCCTTTTGAAAAATCTCTGCATTTTGTGATGCTCATCCACTCTATCTCATCTATAACTCTTCATAGGGTCAGCAGTCAGTCTTTTGCAGCATGTCAGACCAGAGTGACAGCCAGAACAGGTCAGAAGGATAGATGGACTTGAGTGAGGGAACTAGTCCCTCAAGCACTTTAGATGAAGGAAGCAGAAGCACTCCTAGCAATTTGCCTAAGGCTGCTACTAGGCAAAGGAGAAAGAGAACTTCAGACTCAGAGGATGAAGACTATAGAGCAGAAGAGGATGAGGCTACTTCCAAGAAACTAGTGCTCAAGAAGGAATATGGCTCTCCATATAGCACAAAGCCAGGTCTGAAGAGGAAAGTGCCTGCCAAGAGGACACCAATGCCAAAGGTCAGAAAGTCCACTCAAGTGCCAGCTCAGACAGAACCCAAAGAGGCACCTGAGAAGAAAGTCACTTCTTCGCAAGCTCAGAAAGTCCCCACTAGAGACACAATGAAATTTGCAATTGAATCAGAGGATGAAGGTGCTCAGGACAAGAAAAAGAAGAGAGCAAGAACCACAACTGCCAAGGTCCTTGGAAAGCCCTCTATGAGATGAGATTCTGAAGAAGAGGAAGAGGTTGCTGCACCAGCACCTAAGGCACCCAAGCTTACGGGAGATGCAATCAGATCAGGGGCTGCAACATCTAAGCCCAAGGAAGCACCCAAAGCTGCCTCCAAGGCCAAGTCTGCACCAAAGAGGAATACCAGGAATATTCAAGCTGCTGAGAAAAACAAGGCCCCAGTGCCAAATGTTGCTGAAGAAGAAGATGAAGAAGGTCAAGTCCTAAGGAAGCTCAAGCCCAAGATACCAGACCATAATGATGCCCATCCTGTGGCTGAGGACATGAGAATCAGGAAGGATTCAGGGCTGAGACTGTGGAGGATGGAAGATCCATATGCCACAAGGAGAAAAACTGATGTTGACTACAGGTTCCATACAAAGGAACAGCAGGACTTCTATGAGACAATCTTATTGGACAAGAATCCCATAGTTTGTGACATGAGGTGGGTCAATTGGACCTACATGAAGGAAAATGAAGAGCATTATCCTGGGGTGCAAGACAACTTTGTTGCTTGCGGAGTTGCTGATTTTGTTGGACAAAAGCTCACAAACTGGAATGATGAGCTTATCATGCAGTTCTACTCCACAACACATTTTTATCCAGATGGAAGAATAGTTTGGATGTCTGAAGGTACAAGGTACCAGTACACTGTTGAAGAATGGGCAAGACTGATAAATGCCCCAAAGGAGAATGAGGATGACCTGGACATTTATGCAAAGAAGAAGATGGGTCACAACTCCATGGCTCACATGTACATGGAAATTCCAGACAAGGCAGTAGAGACTCACAAGTTTGGATCAATCCACTTTCTGCTGTTAGGGCTGCCCATAATCAATTGGATTCTGAGGCATACTTTGTTGCCCAAGTCTGGTAACCATAACATGATCAGAGGACCTGCCATCAACATGTTGCATCTGTTTGATGTGCCACAGAAATTCAAAGTCATGAGCCTTATAGTTAAAACCGTTAAGAGGACTGCAGCAGATCAGAAGAGGAGCTGTGGATATGCCCCTCAGATTCAGGAATTGATCAACTCAAAAATGGGCACAGGGAAATATCAGTTGGATAAGGAACATTTTCCACTTTATCCAGACTTTGAGGATAATGAGGTTGTCATGAATGAGGATGATCCAACATCAGTTCAACCTCAGGAGAAGAAGAAGAAGGCAAAGAAGGAGAAGGCTGTCAAGATGCCAACTCAAGAGGAGGCATCTGAATATTTCCTGAAGACCAAATAGGAGCAGCTTGGTTACTTGATAGCATCAACACTGAGGATTGAGAAGGGACTCAAATTCCATGACCTTGATGTCAAAGTAACTGAGATTCAGTCAGTTGTAGAGAAACTGCAGGAGGACATGCAGGAGAAGCAGGGCAAGACTACAACAAATGTGTTTGCCAAAGTACCCATAGCCCAGAGGTCAGCTGTTGTGCCAGTGCCAGACACTAGAGCAACAACTTCAGCACCAGCTACTGCCCCTTCAGTTCCAGTGCAACCAGCTCCAGCATCCACTCCAGCACCCTCTACTTCAACTGAAGCCTTCGTCCAAGGAGTTATCAGGACACCACCACCAGAAGATCAAGCCTGAGAGTCGATCTAGCACTATGCATTTTTTATGAACTTTTTGGTAACTTGTTGCCAAAGGGGGAGAAAAATGTATAGATAATAGGCTTCGAGAGAGAGAGAGAGTGTTGCTTTTGTTCTCTCTTGCTCTATTTGGTGGTTTTTAAACTTGTTTGCTTTTGGTCGGTTGAGATACTGTGCTTGTGAGACATTGATGATCATGTGTTTGATCATAAGCTACACTTATGCATGTTTGATGATATTATCCTATCTATCTTATGTGATCATTCACTATGCTTGGTGATGAGTGCATGTATTCAATGTTTATTATTTTGAGCGCTCCACCAAGATGTATGTGACATGGAAGAGTAACCCATGAGCCTAATTCATTGTGCATTTGCAGTCTAAAGCAAATCTTAAACTATGCACAAATTTAGGGGGAGCTCTTGCTTATCACATACTTCTCAAAGCGACGATGTTTTTATTCTTATTATCATTTGTCGAAGCTTTGATCTATATGTTGTCATCAATTACCAAAAAGGGGGAGATTGAAAGTGCAACTATCCCTAGGTGGTTTTGGTAATTCATAACAACATATAGCTCATTGAGCTAATTCTATTCCAAGACTATTATTTCAGGAAAGCTCAATGAATGGCATGGCATGGATGATGAAAGTGAATCCCTCAAAATACTAAGGACAAAGGATTGGCTCAGGCTCTAAGGCTCAAGACTCTTCATTTTATATTTTAGTGATCCAAGATCACATTGAGTCTATAGGAAAAGCCAATACTATCAAGGAGGGATGAGGTGTTGCTTAATGAGCCTCTTGCTTCATGTGCTTTGTGATATGCTCCAAAACCCTCAACTACTTTCCCACATCCACAAATGACCTAAACCCAAAGCCAAAATCGGTCACACCGACTCTTCCAATTCGGTGCCACCGATTCCTAAGTCATAGCCACTGCCACAAACCCTAAGCAAATCGGTCTTACCGATAGGGATCTCGGTCTCACTGAGATGGGATTGTAATCTCTCTGTTTCCCTTCGTAACATTTCGGTCTAACCGAAGTGAGCGATCGGTCCCACCGAGATTGCAATGTAAACTCTCTGTTTCCTTTTTGTAACATTTCGGTCTCACCGAAAAGAGCAAATCGGTCCCACCGAGTTTACCTGACCAACTCTCTGGAAGGCTTATTACCAAAATCGGTTTCGCCGAGTTTGTGTAATCGGTCTTACCGAGATTACCTTATGCCCTAACCCTAACCGAATCGGTCTCACCGAGATGCATGTCAGTCCCACCGAAATCACTAACGGTCACTAGGTTTACTGAATCAGTCCAACCGAGTTTGTTGAATCGGTCCCACCGAGTTTGGTAAATTGTGTGTAACGGTTAGATTTTGTGTGGAGGCTATATATACCCCTCCACGTCCTCTTCATTCGTGGAGAGAGCCATCAGACTGAACCTACACTTCCAACTTACCATTTCTGAGAGAGAACTACCTACTCATGTGTTGAGGCCAAGATATTCCATTCCTACCATATGAATCTTGATCTCTAGCTTTCCCCAAGTTGCTTTCCACTCAAACCCTCTTTCCACCAGATCCAAATCCTATGAGAGAGAGTTGAGTGTCGGGGAGACTATCATTTGAAACACAAGAGCAAGGAGTTCATCATCAACACACCATTTGTTACTTCTTGGAGAGTGGTGTCTCCTAGATTGGTTTGGTGTCACTTGGGAGCCTCCGACAAGATTGTGGAGTTGAACCAAGGAGTTTATAAGGGCAAGGAGATCGCCTACTTCGTGAAGATCTACCGCTAGTGAGGCAAGTCCTTCGTGGGCGACGACCATGGTGGGATAGACAAGGTTGCTTATTCGTGGACCCTTCATGGGTGGAGCCCTCCATGGACTCGCGCAGCCGTTACCCTTCGTGGGTTGAAGTCTCCATCAACGTGGATGTATGATAGCACCACCTATTGGAACCACGCCAAAAACATCCGTGTCTCCAATTGCGTTTGAATCCTCCAAACCCTTCCCTTTACTTTCTTGCAAGTTGCATGCTTTAATTTCCGCTGCCTATATACTCTTTGCATGCTTGCTTGAATAGTGTGATGATTGCTTGACTTGTCCTAAAGTAGCTAAAATCTGCCAAACTCTAAAATTGGGAAAAGGTTAAGTTTTTATTGGTCAAGTATTCTAATCACCCCCCTCTAGACATACTTCAAGGTCCTACAACGGCGACGCCACCCTCTACGTGAGGGTGTTCGGGGAAGACGGTCGCCGTGCTGGGTGCTGCCCCGAAGACGATGACCGTGGTAGGGCGCCCAACCTCGGTGTTGATCGGGACGAAGACGGCGGCAGGCGCGTTGATTGCAGTGACCGGGGCTCGCCAAGCTTCGGCGACTCTCCTTCAGCCAGCAGCTCCTCCAGCGGTGGTCGCGACCAGCCTCCATGTCGTCGCGCCCGCCTGGGGGAAGGTAGCCGGCCGGTCTGCCGTTGCGCCCGGCGAAGCGAGAAGAGGGAGTCTGACCGAGCTCCAGAGGTGGCACGAGCCCTCGTCATGGGCTGGTGCCGAGCTAGTCATGCCTGTTTTTCCTTTCTTCTTTTCTTGCAAAGAGAGGAAGTAGTGTAGGGCCCTACGGGGGTGTGTCGAACTGTTATTGCTAATTATCGTGTTGTTTCTGCCATTTTCGTGCTACATTTCTGTGCCGTGTGCGGGAGTTACTTAACCCGTGGAGGCTTGCAGCGGTCTTTGCCTCCGGAGGTCGAGGCCTTGCGGGGGCGACTGACCCAGGTCCCGTGCTTGCATCGCAATGCCCGTGGGGCAAGGACTGGGAGTGCTGCTCCCTCAACGGACCTGGATAGGAGAGCTTTAGGCGGCCAAGACAGAAAACACTCACGAGGGCACCCGCGCACCTCCCTCGTGAGACTTGCACGAAGGAAAACCAAAGCAGATGAGCAAAAACAAACAAGGGGGGTCGCGCCAGAGGCTAGGACAACTTCGATAAAAATCCAAATAAGGAAGAGCAAGCCAACTGCAGAAAGCAAATGAAAAAGCCGCGTCCAGCACCTCATCTAGTCTTCGACGTCTTCTCACCAGCGCGGAGCTAAGTGCTGCCATTGGGCATGGGCGGGAGCCCCCGAGGCCCGAGGGCGGCACTCCGGAGACTCTGGGGCGTGTACAGCCCCACTCATTATTACGTGAGAGTGTCACGGGCGGCGAGCTTCACAGGCATTGGCCTTCTTCACAGGCATCAGGCCTTCTCCAAAACGCGGTAGCTTCACAAGCGTTGGCTTTCTTCACAGGCACCGGGCCTTCTCCAAAACGCGGTAGCTTCACAGGCGTTGGCCTTCTTCACAGGCACCAGGCCTTCTCCAAAATGCGGTAGCTTCACAGGCGTTGGCCTTCTTCACAGGCACCGGGCCTTCTCCAAAACGCAGTAGCTTCACAGGCGTTGGCCTTCTTCACAGGCACCGGGCCTTCTCCAAAACGCGGTAGCTTCACAGGCGTTGGCCTTCTTCATAGGCACCGGGCCTTTTCCACAGGCACTGGGCCTTCTCAGGGGTAGAATCTCCGGAGATGTTGAATGTTCCACGCGTTCTGGACGGGTACTCCCTCCTGGGTCTCCAAGCGCGCGGAGCCGGGCCTGGAAACATGGACAACCTTGAACAGGCCCTCCCACATGGGAGAGAGCTTGTGCAGCCCTTCCCTGGAGAGGACCCGCCTGAGCAAGAGGTCCCCTACCTCAAGAGTCCTGGGGCAGATGTTGCGGCAGTGGTATCGCCGCAGTGCCTATTGATACGTGGCTGCTTGCAGTGCGGCCTCCCGACGGAGTTCCTCCCCCAGCACGAGGTCCGTCCCCCGCATGGCGTCCTACTGCGCCTCGTCGATCGCTAGGACCCGTGCGGAACGATGCCTAACCTCATGAGGGAGGACTGCCTTGGCTCTGTAAACGAGGAAGAACGGTGTTTCGCTGGTCGGTTTGGCCGCGGTCGTGCGTATAGACCACAACACAAACTGGAGCTCGTCGTACCAGCCCCTACCGCAGGCCTCCAGCTTCTTCTTGAAGGTCCTGGTTTTGAGGCCCCTCAGGACCTCTGCGTTGGCATGGTCGGCCTGACCATTGCTCCGTGGGTGCGCTACTGAAGTGTAGCATACCTGCGTTCCAAGGTTTGCACAGTATGTTTTGAAGAGGTTACTGGTGAACTGTGAACCATTGTCGGTGTTGATGCGGCTAGGCACCCCGAATCAGCTCACGAGGTCCTTGATTAACTTGACCGCGGAGCCTGCGGGGATGGTGCGGACGGCTTCCACCTCAGCCCACTTGGTGAACTTGTCCACGACGACGTAGAGGTAGCGATAGCCTCCTGGCGCCTGAGGGAATGGGCCCAGGATATCCAGCCCCCAGACTGCGGATGGCCATGAGAGGGGTATAGTCTGCAGACCTCCCGCCGGATGATGGATCTGCTTGGCATGGAATTGGCAGGCCTCACAAGCCTTCACCAGCTCCACAGCGTCATTGAGTGCCGCCGGCCAATAGAACCCGCTATGGAACGCCTTGCCAACGAGGGTCCGTGATGACGAGTGATGCCCACAGTCTCCACCGTGTATGTCTGCCAGCAGCTCCTTCCTTTGCTCTCTGCAAATGCAACGTAGGGACACATCATTCGGTCGTCTCCGGTAGAGCTCTCCATCCTTGATGCAGTATGCCGTGGCCTGCCGCGCCACACGCTCCGCTTCCTCCTCCTTCTCCGGCAAGGTCCCTTCTGTCTGGTAGCTCCTGAGCTCTGCGATCTAGCACCCTTCCTGAGGCTCCAACACCAGGAGCAGGCGCGCCCCTGAGGCCGGGCCGCAGACCGGGGCTCCCGAGGCAGGCGGCTGGGGGAGCTCCTCCCGAGGCTGCGCCGTGCTTGACAGTGATGGCGTAGCCGAGGGATTGAAGAGCCGCTCCTCGAAGACGCCAGGCTCCTGAGGTAGCCGCCTGGATGCCCTCTTGGCGATGCCATTAGCCTCTTGATTGGTGCCGCGAGGCACATGCTATAACTCCACCCCCAGAACTGCTTCTCCATCCTGTGGACCTCCGCGAGGTAGGCTTCCATGTGCTCGTCCTTCGGCTCATATACTTTGTTTGAGAAGTTGACGAGGAGCTGTGAATCACCCTTGATGGTGAGGCGCTTCACCCCCAAGGCGACTGCGGCTTTCAGGCCTGCTATCAGGCCTTCGTATTCTGCTATGTTGTTGGAGACCTTTTCTCCGTGGTGGAAACAGAGTTGCACGGTGTAGTAGAGCTTGTCTTGAGTGGGTGATACAAGCATCGCGCCAGCCCCCACGCCGTGTCGGGAGAACGCCCTGTCGAAGTACATGACCCAACCGTCCGGTGCCTCGCTTCTCGGGGAAAGTGATTGATCCTCGCCAGCCTCGAGGCCTGGCACCTCTGCCCATTCCGCCATGAAGTCCGCAAGCGCCCCCCCCCCTTGATGATTCTCGTCGTGCTGAATTCTAGCTGAAACGCTTGCAGCTCGATGTTCAACTCAGCGACTCTTCCAGCTGAGTTGGGGCTCCTGAGCACCCTTTCCAAGGGGTACGCTGAGACGACCATGATGGGATGGCCTTGGAAATAGTGACGTAGCTTGTGTGAGGCTACCAATAGCGCGAGGAGGAGTTTCTAAGGCATGGGGTACCGTGCCCTTGCGTCCCATAGTACCGTGCTGACAAAGTACACGGGGTGCTCGACGAGGTTGTGAGTGTTGGTGCTGCTTGCATCCTCCAAAGGCCGGGGCGCCTCCTGAGACAATGGATCCCCTAGCGATTGGTCGCCTGGGGGGGCCTCTTCTGTTCCGGGTGTGCTTCCCTATAGCGGCTGATCCTTCTCGGCTGCGGTCGTGGTCTCTGTGAGGCCCTCTTGGTTCTGCTTTGCTTCGACCCAGACGGTTGCTGCGGCCTTGGTCCAACACTCCTCCCTAACCGCCACCAGGGCTGCGCTGGCAGAGTAGGGGGTGGCTGCAAGGTAGAGCACCAGGGGCTCTCGAGGACGCGGAGCCACCATCACCGGAGGGTTGGTTAAGTACCTTTTGAGATCTGGAACACCTTGTCGGCCTCTTTAGTCCATTAAAGGGGCCCTTCTTCTTCATCAGCTTGAAGAAGGGCAGCGCTCGTTCCCCCAGCTTGGAGATGAGGCGTCCTAGTGCAGTCACACGCCTGGTGAGCTTGTGCATCTCTCTGAGGGTCTTTGGAGGGCTCATGTCCTCGACTGCTTTGACCTTTTCCGGGTTGGCCTCGATGCCCCTGTGGGATACGAGGAAGCCCAGGAGCTTGCCCGAGGGGACTCCAAACACACACTTCTCTGGTTTGAGCCGCAGGTCCACCTCATTGAGGCTCGCGAAGGTTTCCTCCAAGTCCTGTATTAGGGTTTTTGCCTCCCGAGACTTCACCACAATGTCATCGACGTAAGACTCAGCATTCCTCCTGAGCTACCAACCCAAGGCGATGTGCATCAGCCGCTGAAAGGTCTTACCTGCATTGTGCAGCCCAAACGGCATGCATGTATAGCAGTACACTCTACACGGGGTCAGGAAAGCCGTCTTTTCCACGTCTTCTACTGCCATCTTGATCTGGTGATAGCCCGAGAAGGCATCCAGGAAGCATAACAGGTCGCACTCAGTGGTGGAGTCGATGATTTGGTCAATGCGAGGAAGCGGGAATGGATCCTACGGGAGGCCTTGTTGAGGTTGGTGAAGTCGACACACATGCGTTCCTTTCCTCCCTTCTTTGGCACGACAACCAGGTTAGCAAACCAATCTAGGTAGCGGACCTCACGAATAACCCCTGCCGCCTCTAGTTTGCGGGTCTCTTGGACGATGAAAGCTTGCTTCTCAGTGGACTGCCGCCTCGCTTTCTGCTTCACGGGGCGCCCGTTGGGGCACACGTTGAGGTGATGCTCAATACACCTCTCGGGACCCCTGCTAGCTAATCAGGTTCCCATGCGAACACCTTCTTTTTCATGCGCAGGAACTTCACCAAGGCGTTCTCCTGCTCGGGTTCGAGGTTGGCGCCTATGGTGAAGGTGGCATTATTGGACCCGTCCTCGTCGACCAGTACCTGCCTAGTTTCCGCCTTATCTTGGGTGAATATCTGCTTCTTCTTGGGCGGTGCAGCCCCCTTGGGCTCAGGGGCGTCTGAGCTGGCGGGCTATGCTGCTGCGGCTGTCTTGAAGGTAAGCTTGAGTGCCTGCAGTGCATCTCTTGCGTCTCCTGATACGGTGAGGACGCTGCTGCTTTTGGGCATCTTCATGAGGTTGTACGCCAGGTGAGTTGCTGCCATGAACCGGGCCATGGCCGGGTAGACGAGGATGGCGTTGTAGGGGAGGCCGATGGGGGTGACATCAAAGTCGATCAGCTCTGTGCGGAAGTTGTCGTAGGTGCCAAATGTCACCGGGAGGCGGATTTGCCCTAAGGAGGCAGTGGAACCAGCTCCGACTGCCGAGAAGGGCCTGCTGGACTGAAGCCGCTCGAGTGGCACGTGGAGGAGGCTAAAGGCCTCCGCTGAGAGCACGTTGAGGCCAACTCCGCCGTCGATGAGGGTCCTGGTGACGGACACTTGGCAGATGGTGGGGGTGCACAGCATCGGGAGCGCACCCGAACCGGCGGGGTTGGAGGGGTGATTAGCCTCAGGTGTCACCCAACCTGGGGGAGCCTCTCAGCGCTGGGAGGCGACATCGATCTGGCGCGTGAATGGCTTGACGTGGCGACTCGTGGGCGGCGCCAGCGAGCTGCCGAGGAGAGCCGAAACGGTCAGGGGTGCTGGCGCGGCGTAGTGGGCGAGGAAGAGGTCACGCAGCTCCCCCCAGGAGGTCACCGAAGCCGTCGATAGGTGGAGCAGCCACATGCGCAGGACGCCGGTGAGGGCCATGGGAAACCAGTTGGCCATCACCCTGCCGTTGCCCCCAGCCTTGAGGACAGCCTCCTCGTACGCCAGTAGGAAAACCAGTGGGTCCGCCGTGCCGTTGTAGTGCGGTGGCATCTCGGGCTTGAACTCGGGCGGCCACTGCACCTGTCGCAAGGCGGGGGTCAAGGCTCGGAGCCCCCTAGCCCCAGCACTGGCATCGGTTGTTGAAGAGGTCGGAGCGTTCGTGGGGGCGCGATGGGCGCGAGACAATGAACCGGCGGGAGTCAACAACGGGGTGGCGGTGTTGCCATCGCGCCGCACCGAAGGATGCAGGGACCAGGCCCACTGCTCGTTACCCAACGGGCCGGTGGCGGTGTTGGCAGCAGGCGACGGGGAACGACGGGGGCGTCCGTCGACGGGCGCCGTCTGGGTGACACGAGCGGCGAGTGCAGCCCGACGCTCGGCACGGGCTCGGCGAGCGTCAAACATGGACACGACGGAAGATCACACACGACCAGCGGAAGAAAGATTCCGGCGCACCCCTACCTGGCGCGCCAAATGTCGGGTTTCGGGTTCCGGCAGACCCTTGAGGTTCGAACACTGGGGTGCGCATGAAGATCTCTCCCCTACCAGCTCACGTCTCGAAGTCTCACAAAGATCTAAGCAAGAAAGATGAACACACAAGGGACACGAGATTTATACTGGTTCAGGCCACCATTGTGGTGTAATACCCTACTCTAGTGTGTGGTGTGGTGGATTGCCTCAGGGGCTGATGATGAATAGTACGTAGGGAGAACAGCCTCGCGAGGGCTGTTATTTAGCTAGTGCGATGAACTGCTTGGGTGAGTTCACTAGCTTTTCTCTCTCTCTCCGGTTGATTTCCAGATGCCTCTACCTTGTGGTGGCTAGTCCTATTTATAGAGCGAGGACCTGGGCCTCTCCCCAAATAACGAGCGGGAAGGGCGCCAACAATTCGCCATTTTGAAGGGGAACATCTGGTACATTTATCCTGACTAAAGTTGGTCTTTGGCTACCAAAGGCTCTGACGGTGACGCCGCCCTGGGCTCCACGATGACCTCCATCCTGCCGTTCTGCTGGTCTTGGTCTTGTTGCACCGAAATGGTAACCTTTACCCGATGCCTTGGCCTGTGCTTGCCCCCTTAGCACCGAAAGGGAAACAAGGACGCTGCGCTGGCCGGCGCCCGCCTGGCCTCCGATCGTCATGGCTAGCCTCACGGGCCCCTCGGGGAGGTGCCCTGCCTTGATCTCTCGGCCTCCTCGCGAGCCTGCTTGAGGAGGCTGCTCCTGAGAAAGCTCCCCGTTGTCCACCCCGCGAGGCTTGGCCCCTCGTGAGGGTCTTGAGCTTGAGCTGATGAAGCTTGGCTTCACTGGGCCCCTACTTGAGCCACACCGCAGGCAGGCAAGTCTGGGGACCCCGTCCCAGAACGCCGATAATGCCAATTGGGCAGGCTTGATGGCACGTGAACCCAAACCGCAGCGCTTTGATGGACGGATCCTTTAGCGGTCAGCAGGGTGTGCTTGCTGCCTTGCGAACCACCTTGCCGTTCTCAGTATGGTCGCTCGAACTGTCGAGCGGCTCGAGACAGAACAAGAGCGTTGCCAATAGCGAAAGGCCACCCTGCCGTTCTCGACGCAGCCGCTCGATCTGTTGAGCGGACTCGAAACTGACCAAGGGCGTTGCCAATAATGTAAGGGCCCCACTGCGTGCAGGTTTCTTATACAAAGGAAAGATCTTTGAGGAGGATAACTTTATATAAAAAGGAATTACTCAGAGTTTTGGATGACTTAGCTTTCCTGTCGTCACGCGAACGCTTGCTGCATCCGCTGACGGAGCTGCTCGCTTGGTCGCCTTCTTCCTTGGAAGCCATGGCGACAGAGAAACTGCTGGCTGACATCCGGACCAGATTCTCACAACTGCATGGCCCCTACATTGCGCGCCAAAGATGTCGGTGGAAACGACACCTATGGGATCACAAGAATCCCTACTAAGGTTGCGGGGCGCAGGGTCATGAGAAGAGTGGGATCGGGAGTCAGCACAAGCACACGGGTCGTTTACCCAGGTTCGGGCCGCGAGGATGCTTAATACCCTAGTCCTGCTTTGATGTGTATATTTGTGTTCTTGGAGTTCTTGAGCTAGCTACAATGGGCGTAACTTGTCCAAGGATCTGAATCCTTCTCCTAGATGCCTTGGGCCTGCTTTTATAGTCATGGGCATCGACACAGTGGCACGCATGAGGTGGCATCAGTGTATTGTGGCTAAGCTTATCGCTTAGCCATTACGGGACAAGACACATTAAATGCTCCTCTGAAGTGTCCCCTTGCTGTACCGCCGCCTCGCCCTGCTTCGACACGCCCCCTGGACAGCGAGGCGATCAGTGCCATGTAGGCTGGCAGGCTGCTGAGGTGGCGCGGTGGTAGGACCTTCACGAAGATTTGTGTGCCACCACGTAGGCATGCGCTGAGTTGGCTTGGAAGCCCCATGTCAACATGGAGGTGCCTGCCTAGCTGGTGGGCTGGCAGCTGCATGGGAGCGGTGGTGGAAACTTGGCGGGCATGGGCTTGGCTGTGGCCCCACAGATGTCCTCGGCAAGGTCCTTGCCAGGGCCCCAGCAAGGGTCTTGCCGTATTGTTGTGTTCGTCCCCTGCAAGAATCTTGCCGGAGGTCTTATGAGTTTCCTCGGCGAGGATCTCGCCGAGGCTCGCCGTCTTCTAATCCCCTTCTGATTTGGAGTGTTTCTTGTCTTCACAAAGATCTGCATGCCATCATGGAGGCGCCTCCCGAGCCTTGGTTCCAACATGGTTACTGGTGTTGAAAAACCTGGGGCTCAAGAGTTGCACGCTCCGCTGGCGTTGGACAAGCTGCCCCTGCAAGGGCCTTGCCGGGGGAAACTGTCGGATTTCGGGTTCCGGCAGACCCTTGAGGTTCGAACACTGGGGTGCGCGCGGAGATCACACCCCCAGCCTACTCATGTCTCACCGCCTCGCTAGGATGTAAACTACACAAAGAACAACACAAAGGACACAAGATTTATGCTCGTTCAGGCCACCATTGTGGTGTAATACCCTAATCCAATGTGTGGTGTGGTGGATTGCCTCTGGGGCTGATGATGAACAATACAAGGGAAGAACAGGCTCACGAGGGTCTGTTCCTATGGGGGTGTTGTCCAAGGTTCTTCTCTCTCGTTGGTCTCCAGATCAGATTCCGATCTCTAGATGCTTATCTCCTTTTTCCCGCCCCTTCCCACCGTGGTGGCTAGTCCTATTTATAGGCGAAGGCCCCAGGCCTCTTCCCAAATATTGAGTGGGAAGGGCGCCAATAATTGGCCATTTTGAAGGGGAACATCTAGTACACTTATCCTGACTAAAGTTGGTCCTCGCTTGCCAAAGACCCTGACGATGACGCTGGCTTGGGCTCCACGATGACCTCCGTTCTGTCGTCCTGCTTGTCTTGGTCTTGTTGCATAGAAATGGTTGCCTTTGCTTGATACCCTTGCCTGCGCTTGCCCCCTTTGCACCAAAGGGGAAACAAGGACTCTGCGCAGGCCGGCGCCCGCCTGGCCTTGGTCGTCATGGCTTGCGTCACGGGCACCTCGTGAGGTACCCCGCCTTGATCTCTCCGCCTCCTCGTGAGCCAGCCTGACAAGGCCGTGCCTGAGGAAGCCTCCTGTCCTCCTTCCTCGCGAGGCTTGGCCCCTCGCGAGGGTCTTGAGCATGTGTTGATGAAGATGGGCCGTACTGGGCCACTCCTTGAGCCACGCTGCAGGCCGCAGGCAGGCAAGTCTGGGTACCCCCGTTCCCAGAACACCGACAGTAGCCCACGGGCCCAAGGCGTGCTCGGATTTGTCTTAGCAGAGAAGCGAAGAGGCAAGTGCGAAGCGCCGCGGGCACCAAGAGCCTGCGGCCTTGGGCGCCGCGTGGCGGTTAATTGGACGAGGGCGTCCTGGCTCCCCCATGACGCCTCGGTAGCTGCATGATTTGACAAGTCCCTGCATGCAAAATGGGTCATGATTACCTGTGATCGTGGAGGCCGACGGTTGGCCTCCCTCGGCTATATGTACGGAACGGTGCAAGCCCTTCCTGTCTATCTCTTCCCGCTACTCTTCGTCTTCCTCTTCCCTTCGCCAATGGCACCGATCCGTCGATTTTCTGCCGAAGAGAAGGGGAAGGCCCCCCGAGAGGGTCCTGTCCCGCATCCTCCAAAGAAATGGCTCGTCTCTTGCCACGGGAAAGGAGGCGCTTGGCAGGAGGTGTCGAGGCCATGGTTCGAATGGCCGCCGCTAGGATTCCCACTGCCTCTATACGCCCGGATCGAGGGCCCTGAAGATGCTGGCGCCGAGCAGCGTTGCCAGAGGCGCCGTCGCCGCCGGTGGATCATGGCGGTGCGTGTCGTTCCTCCTGGGGTTCACGCCATGGGCTCTGCTCACAAGCTCATGCTTCATGCCGCCATGCCTCCTCGGTCTTGGATTCGCCTCCGTCCTTCCTTCGCCTTCGAGATCCCGCCGAGGGGGCCTATCGAGCTTTGGCTGCAGCATGCTGGCTGTAGTGCCCCTGCGACCGAAGCGGAGGTCGAGGTCATTGCTCCGGGTAGGGTCTACTTGACCCGTGGCTGGGGCGAGATCGCCTGGGTCGGCAAGACGGGTGGCACCCTCGCAATCCACCTCGAGTACGATGGTGCCTCCCTGATGTTCTTCAAGGTCTTCGACACGGAGGGGCGCCAGCTGGAGTGCTGCCCGGAGAAAGGCGGTCGGGATCCTGCTGCGGCAAGGACTAGGCTCGCCAACCGCTTCCCAAGCAGCTCCTCAGGCAGCGGACGTGCCGGAGGATCCAGCGACTCCACCGAGCTCCTTGCGACCCCGGAGGCGAGCAACGACAGCTACGAGCCCCAGAGCTTGCGTCGTTCCCGGAGCAGGGCGGGCTCGTCGGGCCGCCGTCGCCACTGATCTGTATGGGGTTGGCGCCGGTGGCTGACGGCCCACTGTTGGTGATGGTGTCTTTTGCGGTGGCGCGCGTAGTTAGCACTCCTTAGGATCTGCTCCTTTTGTTCCCTGCAAGGAACCGAGAAACACACCCCGCGGGGGTTTGTAAGGTGCTTGTAGTTCCACTTGTTAATACGATCCTTATCATGAAGCGGTGAGGGGTGCTCCTCTCGTCTTAGCTTAGTTACTCCTTTCGAACCTCGCGAGGACTTGACGCTCTGCGCTGATAGGTCCCGGTCCCAAGGCAGGCTTCAGCCGTCGCTGGTATGCCAGGTCGTGATGCCGTGGTCAAGGCAAGGAGGTGAGCGGCCCGGGGTCCAGTAAGAGCCCCTGAGTCTCGATGCTCAGGAGGTCCCCCTTAGCGCTCAAGGAGCCATCGCTCCGTGAAAAACGGAACTGCATTAGGTGCGGGGTTGGTGCTGCGATAGCTAGCATTTCCATAGGATGACTTATCTCAGGATTCAGAAGCTCATTAGGTGCGGAGCTGCCTGGCGAGGTCCCCTCATGCCTCTTCCCTCTCGCCTTTACTCCCCTTCGTGCTCTACGTCCTCAGGTCCCGGCCCTCGAGCGAGCTCAACCGTTGCTGGTATGCCAGGTCGCGATCTCGTGGACAAGGCCAGAGGGTGAGGGCTGGAGAGCCGGTAAGAGCCCATGAGTCGTGATGCTCTGTTACCCCCTTTTAACGTGCAAGCGGTTCATGTGGACGATAGCGAAGGAGACATCGCGGAGGCCTCGCCGGACGCTGCTCCTTAAAACGATCCTGCGAGTTCATCATGAGAAAAAGCGAGGGTTTTCCATCTCAACTGCCGGCCAGCTGTTGGTTGCTCTAGGAGGGTGACGAGGCACTGAAGGCTTGGTGAGGTGGCGCCCTGCCGGGTTGCCACGGCCAGAGCTCAGCCATCCAGGTTTGTCGACGTTGCAGGGACGGAGCCATGCGCAAGCGTCGTGCCGTGCGGGAGCAGCCCCATCATTTGGTGTCAATCGAGTGGGCGATTAGGTTAAGCACATTAGCCATGAAGGAGCAACTCCATTGATAAAGACGCAGAAAGAGACGACCACCGCTGGGTCGGTTCGAGCGACTTTGGGGATGATGCGGCCCAAGGGGCGCCCCCGATAAAGTAAGCTAAAACATAAATGAAAGGGATACATGCCGCAGGGACGGACCCAAACGGCTTGGGAATGATGCAGCCCTGGGGGGGTGCTCCCAGCTGAAAATGAAACTCGAAGGATGTCACCTGATAACGTTGAAGATGAAGGGATGCTGAAGTAATAGACGGCGCGTGCTGCAGGAGACGATCTTCACGAGCCCCCAGGCCCCGGGGCCTCAGGAGGCTCCGGAGGCACTGGCGGCTCCTCGCGGACCATCTCCACATCCGCCAAGACTGCGGAATGCCTGACCACTTGAGCCTCCAAGATGCTCCTCATGAGGCGCTGACGCACCGCAGCCGCGTTCGGTAGGCCATGAGGCATGCGAACATAGCTGTGGGGTGGACCTTCGCAGCGTACCACGCGTGAGGGCCAGAGGCGCTCCTGAGAGGCGGCTCGGTTGAGTCCTCGTATGTCGATGCAGACGCGCAGCCCACCATCCTTGCCTGGATGGGGAGCTACGGCGGGTAAGCGGCGGCTGCCGCTCATGACTCTTGACTCCTGCAGCTTTTGAATGATCTCGCTGATGAACTCCTGGGGGTTTGGCCCTCCTTGTCTTGCTCTTTCTTGAGGGAAATGTGCTTTGAAGCACGCCTCCAAGTGGTGCCCAAGCGCCTCCCTCGTGATCCTAGCAAAGTCGATGGCCCTCCAGGAGAGTGCCCCCGAGCCTTGCTCGAAGAGGGCGCCAGACGCGCCTTCCTATGCGGCAGAAGGAGGCGCCCCTGAACAGGCGCGGACCCTGAGGGGCCTGCCTCCCGAGGGGTCGGGCCAGGCAATGTCTTCTTCTTCTTGGGGGCAGCCTCGGGAAGCCTCCCGCTTCCATGGTCTAGGTCTTTAATTGATGCGGCTTGGAAAGCGTGTTCCAGAGAACACACAACGTCTCTCTCTTCACAAGGCACAGTGATGACTACACCGCTTCCTGGCATCTTGAGGACATTGTAGCCGTGATGGGTCACATCCATGAACTTGCCCAGGGCGGGGTACCCAAGGATGGCATTGTACGATAGGCGGATGTGAGCGACGTCGAAGTCAATGAGCTCGGTGCGGTAGTTGTCGTGCTTCCCGAAGGTAACAGGAAGGCGGACCTGCCCTATCGGAACCGTGGAACCATCAGTGACTCCTGAGAAAGGCTTGGTTGGCTGTAGCTGATTTTATGGCACTTGGAGATTGTTGAACGTCTCGACGGATAGGACATTGAGCCCCGCTCTGCCATCAATGAGGGTCCTGGTGACTTGCACATTGCTGATGATCGGGGAGCAAAGCATCGGGAGGACTCCGGCTGTGGCCGCGCACTTGAGCTGATCCGCTGAGCTGAACGTGATAGCGCATGATGACCACCTGAGAGGGCATGCGGCCTCAAGCTTGGGGAGGACTGCATTCACTTCGCGGGCAAATTGCTTTAAGATGCACTGAGAGGCCGGGGCTTGTGCACCACCCAAGATGCAAGTGATTGCGCGTGGCTCCTAGAAGCCTCCAGCCCCCTCGTCCTGATGATGGTCTTCATTCCTCCTCGGCTGTGGTGGCAGAGGAGGAAGGCCTGTGTTGCCCTGCGGGCGGTCCTCGCGAGGTTGATCTCTCCAACCCCCCTCGCGAGGTGGGTCTCTCCAACCTCCCTCATGAGGCTGGTCCTGCCAGCGGTCTTCGTGAGGTCGGTTGCGCCACCCTTGGCGTGGGCCACGGTCTTCCCATCGTCCTCCACCTCTTCCTCCTCCTCGGCCATAGCCCCGGTCGCTGCGCTTGGGGCGTCGTCCGACATGTACGTCTCGCACGGCTCTGAGCTCTTGGCATTCGTTGGTGTTGTGGGTGTGGAGGTCGTGGTACACTCAGTACCGGCTGCCCTTGGATGACTCAGGCTGATCCCTTCCTTGCTTGGTGTCTGGCTCTGCTGCAAGCACTGCAGCCCCCTTGCGCTTCACGTCTTGGTCTTGGGCTTCTTCTCTTCTTGGTCTGCAACTGGCAGTTCGAGGAGGGACAGGCGCCCTTCCTCAGCCCTAGCGCACTTGGTCGCCAGGTTGAACAGCTCCAGGGAGGTGCACAGGTCTTCATTGATTGCGAGCTCCTCCTTCATCTTGACATCACACACGCCGTCGGAGAAGGCTGAGATGATGGCCTCCTCGGACACCTTGGGGATCTTAAGGTGAGCGCTGTTTAAGCGCTGGATGAACTTCTGTAGGGTCTCCCCCGGCTGCTGCTTGATGCGACGCAAGTCGCTCATGGCCGGGGGCCGGTCGCGGGTGCCTTGGAAGTTGGCGATGAATCGGGTGCGCATCTTGTCCCAGGAGGATATCGTGCCCGGAGCCAGGTTTAGGAGCCAGGTGCGAGCGCCGTCCTTGAGCGCCATGGGGAACCAGTTCGCCATGACCTTCTCGTCCCCGTTGGCGGCTTCGATACCCAGCTCGTAGAGCTGGAGAAACTCAGCAGGGTCAGCCATGCCATCATAGCGCGGGGGCAGGTCTGGCTTGAACTTGCCCGGCCAGGCCACGCTGCATAGCTCGGCGGAGAAGGCATGACAGCCTGCAGTGGCCGTGGGAGGCCTTGGGCGATGGAGAGATTGATCTTGGAAGTCCTGGTGCGCTGCCTCCAGTCGCAACATGGGGTCTTGATGCGCCGGAGCAGGTGCGCGCTTGTGCCGAGCCGGTGCAGGGAGCACGCGGGCGGCTTCTTGGGGACGAGCGATCTCTTGGCAGCTCTTCTCTTGTTGCGCTGGCGCCGGACGGAGTGGGTTCCACCCAGGGGCCACGCACCTTGGAGCCAAGGCGCCTTCTTGAGGGGGAGGCGGCTGAGGCACCCTCGGAGCTTCATCACCCGTGCCGGACGGTGCAGGGGAGCCCCCAACAGCGCTGACGAGCTCGGTGATGCGGGCGAGCCACTCGTCGTAGAGGTCGTCGACGGGATTGTAGTGCAGAAGCTCCCACACCAGGAGCAGCGCGGCATGCGCGTCCACAGGAGCGCGACGGGCGTGGGACGAGGAGCCGGCCGGAGTCATCGACGGAGTGGCGGTGCGGCCTTCTCGCCGCACTGATGGGTGCATGGACGAAGCCTGCTGTTCGTTCCCCGCCGAGCCGGTGGCGGCGTTGACGGCGGGCGACGGGGAACGGCGGCGGCCCCCGCCAATGGGGGCCGTCTGCGCAACGTGAGTGGCGAGAGCGGCCCGGCACTCAGCGCGGGCGCGACGTGCGTCCGACATGGATTGGATGGGCGGTGAAAACACGATGCGGCGGAAGGCGGATTCCGGCACACCCCTACCTGGCATGCCAAATGTCGGATTTCAGGTTCCGGCAGACCCTTGAGGTTCGAACACTGGGGTGCGCACGGATATCACACCCCCAGCCTACTCATGTCTCACCGCCTCGCTAGGATCTAAACTACACAAAGAACAACAGAAAGGACACAAGATTTATGCTGGTTCAGGCCACCATTGTGGTGTAATACCCTACTCCAGTGTGTGGTGTGGTGGATTGCCTCTGGGGCTGATGATGAACAATACAAGGGAAGAACAGCCTGGCGAGGGTCTGTTCCTACGGTGGTGTTGTCCAAGGTTCTTCTCTCCGGTTGGTCTCCAGATCAGATTCTGATCTCTAGATGCCTATGTCCTTTTCCCCGCCCCTTCCCACCATGGTGGCTAGTCCTATTTATAGGCGAAGGCCCCATGACTCTTCCCAAATATTGAGCGGGAAGGGCGCCAACAATTGGCCATTTTGAAGGGGAACATCTAGTACACTTATCCTGACTAAAGTTGGTCCTCGCCTGCCAAAGACCCTGACGATGACGCTGGCTTGGGCTCCATGATGACCTCCGCTCTGTCGTCCTGCTGTTCTTGGTCTTGTTGCACCGAAATGGTTGCCTTTGCTTGATACCCTTGCCTGCGCTTGCCCCCTTTGCACCAAAGGGGAAACAAGGGCTCTGCGCAGGCCGGCGCCCGCCTGGCGCCCGCCTGGCCTTGGTCGTCAAGGCTTGCGTCACGGGCACCTCATGAGGTAGCCCGCCTTGATCTCTACGCCTCCTCGCGAGCCAGCCTGACAAGGCCGTGCCTGAGGAAGCCTCCTGTCGTCCTTCCCCGCGAGGCTTGGCCCCTCGCGAGGGTCTTGAGCATGTGTCGATGAAGATGGGCTGTACTGGGCCACTCCTTGAGCCACGCCGCAGGCCGTAGGCAGGCAAGTCTGGGTACCCCCGTTCCTAGAACGCCGACAGAAGCCTGCTCGCCTTCTTGTTCCTTGTGTCTCTGTCGTTGCTTTGACCGTCTTGCGGCTTTGGCTCCTCCCTCTTCCCTGCTAAGTGTGGCCATGGGCGCGTCTTTGACTGCCCGCACACAAGTAAGCGGTACAAAGGAGCTCCCCTACTTTAGTACCGCTGTTGCTGCCAGAGATGCTGCTCCTTGTAGAGCTGGTGCCGGTGTCAGAGCATGCGTGTGTTGATGCCTGATCCTCCGGTAGATCATCCTGATCCGCTGATGCGGTCGGTGCCCAATCCTCGACTGGATTAGACTGAGCTGCTGCCGTTGTCAGAGCTAGAGCAAATGCTGGTGCTCGATCTGTTGCTGAAGGTGGTATCGATGTGCGAGACAGCGGCGATCGTGTCTCGTATTCTATGATCAACTTTCTAACTTCACTAGGCTCCATGACCATGATCTAGTTTTTTCTTCATTTCTTTTAAATGCGAGAAGGACTAATTGTGGCGTGTTTGTTAGACCAAATTGCAGTTCATCATAGGGATTCAACTTGTACTTAGACAACAGACTTATCCAATTTTTTCCACTAATATAAGTGATGGAAAGTGCCTTCGTGTTGGGGAATGCAGTAATTTCAAAAAAAATCCTACGATTACATAAGATCTATCTATGTGATGCATAGCAACGAGAGGGGAGAGTGTGTCCACGTACCCTCGTAGACCGAAAGCGGAAGAATTATGTAACTCGGTTGATGTAGTCGAACGTGTTCGCGGTCCAACCGATCAAGTACTGAATGCATGGCACCTCCGCGATCTGAACATGTTCAGCTCAGTTACGTCCTTCGAACTCTAGATCCAATTGAGGCCAAGGGAGAGTTTCGTCAGGACAACGGCATGCTGACGGTGATGATGAAGTTACCGGCGCAGGGCTTCGCCTCAGCACTACAACGATATGACCAAGGTGGAAAACTGTGGAGGGGGCACCACACATAGCTAAAAGATCAACTTGTGTGTCCTTGGGGTGCTCCCGTCCCGGCCTAGGGGGCGCGCCAAGCATTGGGAGTCCTACTAGGACTCCCAAGTCCTAGAAGGATTCCCTTTCCTATTCGGGGTAGGAGAGAAGGAAAGAGAGGGAGAGGGAGAAGGAAAGGGGGGCTGCGCCCCCACCCCTTGTCCAATTCAGTATGGGCAGGGGGAGGCACGCGCCACCTCTTGGCCCTTCTCCCTTCTCTCCACTAAAGCCCAATAAGGCCCATTACTTCTCCCGCTGAATTCTCGTAACTCCCTAGTACTTCGAAAAACACCCAAATCACTTGGAACCTTTCTGATGTCTGAATATATCCTTCAATTATATCGATATTTATGTCTCAACCATTTAGAGACTCCTTGTCATGTCCGTGATCTCTTCCGGGACTCTGAAAAACCTTCGGTACATCAAATCACATAAACTCATAATACCAATTGCCATCAAATGTTATGCGTGCGAACCCTACGAGTTCGAGAACTATGTAGACATGACCGAGACACATCTTCGTTCAATAACCAATAGCGAAACCTGGATGCTCATATTGGTTCCTACATATACTACGTTGTTGCCTTTGTCATCGGTATGTTACTTGCCCGAGATTCGATTGCCGGTATCATCATACCTAGTTCAATATCGTTACCGGCAAGTCTCTTTACTCGTTCCGTAATACTTCATCTCTCAACTAACTCATTAGTCACATTGCTTGTAAGGCTTATAGTGATGAGCATTACCGAGACGGCCCACAAATACCTCTCCGAAACACAGAGTGACAAATTCTAATCTCGATCTATGTCAACCCAACAAACTCCTTCGGAGACACCTATAGAGCATCTTTATAATCACTCTTTTACATTGTGACATTTGATAGCACACAAGGAGTTCCTCCGGTATTCAGGAGTTGCATAATCTCATAGTCTGAGGAACATGTATAAGTCATGAAGAGAGCAGTAGCAATGACACTATAATGATCATAATGCTAAGCTAACGAATGGTTCGTGTCCATCACATCATTCTCCTAATGATGTGACCCTGTTCATCAAATGACAACACATGTCTATGGTTAGGAAACATAACCATATCTTTGATTAACTAGCTAGTCAAGTAGAGGCATACTAGGGACTCTATGCTTTGTCTATGTGTTCACACATGTATTAAGTATCCAGTTAATACAATTCTAGCATGAATAATAACCATTTATCACGAAATAAGGAAATAAATAATAACTTTATTATTGCCTCTAGGGCATATTTCCTTCAGTCTCCCACTTGTAGTAGAGTCAATAATCAAGTTCACATCGCCATGTGATTTAACACAAATACATCACATCACCATGTGACCAACACCAAAATGTTTTACTAAGGTGTGATCATGTTTTGCTCGTGAGAGAAGTTTAGTCAATGGGTCTGCTAAATTCAGAGCCGTATGTATTTTGCAAATTTTCTATGTCTACAATGCTCTGCATGGAGCTACTCTAGCCAATTGCTCCTACTTTCCATATGTATCCAGATTGAGACTTTAGAGACATCTGGATCAGTGTAAAATCTTGCATCGACATAACTCTTTATGACGAACTCTTTATCACCCCCATAACCGAGAAACATTTCCTTGGTTCTCTTAGATATCTAAGGATAACTTTGACCGCTATACAGTGACCCACTCATGGATCACTATCATACCGCCTTGCCAAATTCATAGCAGGGCACACAACTAGTCTGGTACATAGCATGGCATACTTTATATAACCTATGACTGAGGCATAGGGAATGACTTTCATTCTCTTTCTATTTTCTACCATGGTCGGGCTTTGAGTCTTACTCAACTTTACACCTTGCAATATAGGCAAGAACCCCTTCTTTGACTGATGCATTTTGAACTCTTTCAAAAACTTGTCATGGTATATACTAATTGAAAAAACTTATCAAGAGTCTTAATATATCTCTATAGATCTTGATGCCAAATATGTAAGCAGCTTCACCGAGGTATTTCATTCAAAAACTTTTATTCAAGTATCCCTTTATGCTATCCAGAAATTCTGTATCATTTCCAATCAATAATATGTCATCCACATATAATATTACAAATGCTACAGAGCTACCACTTTCTTGTAAATACAGGCTTCTCCAAAAGTCTCTATAAAACCATATGCTTTGATCACACTATCAAAGCGTTTATTCCAACTCTAAGAGGCTTGCACCAGTCCATAAATGGATCGCTGGAGCTTGCACACTTTGTTAGCACCCTTTGGATCGACAAAACCTTCTGATTGCATCATATACAACTCTTCTTTAAGAAATATCCATTTAAGGAATGCAGTTTTGATATCCATTTGCCAGATTTCATAAAATATGACAATTGCTAACATGATTCGGATGGACTTTAAGCATCGCTACGGTTGAGAAAATCTCATTGTAGTCAACACCTTGAATTTGTCAAAAACCTTTTGCGACAAGTCGAGCTTTGTAGGTAGTAACACTACTATCAGCGTCCGTCTTTCTCTTGAAGATCCATTTATTTTCTATGGCTTGCCGATCATCGGGCAAGTCCACCAAAGTCCACACTTTGTTCTCATACATGGACCCCATCTCAGATTTCATGGCCTACAAGGTTTGGTAATAACTTGATCTGAAGTTTCATGATCATCATTATTAGCTTCCTCACTAATTGGTGTAGGAATCACTGGAACTAATTTTTGTGATGAACTACTTTCCGATTCGAGAGAAGGTACAATTACCTCATCAAGTTCTACTTTCCTCCCACTCACTTCTTTCGAGAGAAACTCCTTCTCTAGAAAGGATCCATTCTTAGCAACGAATATCTTGCCTTCGGATCTTGTGATAGAAGGTGTACCCAACAGTTTCCTTTGGTATTCTATGAAGACGCACTTCTCCGATTTGGGTTCGAGCTTATCAGGTTGAAGCTTTTTCACATAAGCATCGCAGCCCCAAACTTTAACAACAACTTTGGTTTCTTGCCAAACCACAGTTCATAAGGCGTCGTCTCAACAGATTTTTATGGTGCCCTATTTAAAGTGAATGCAGCTATGAAAGTGCTAGTATTTGACTAGAGGGGGGGTGAATAAGCAATTTTTATGGAAGTCTTCAAAACAGAGGCGTTAGACAAACAATAGAAATGAACCTATTGACATCCAGCGGAAGGTAGACTACACTATACAAGCCATAGTCAAGTAAACAATGTAGTGAAAGCACAAGACTATCAGCAGCTAGGTATTATGGATCAGGATGGAAGATAGTATGAAGCCAAACAGTAAACAGTCTTCACACAGTGAAGTCAATCAGATCAGGCAAGTGGGAAAAGACTTCACGAAGACAAACTGTAAGTAAGGTGAGAGAGAAAGGATAAGACTAGTTGTTTGGAGAGGACAAGGGATTTGTTGGACTAGTTCCAGTTGCTGTGACAACTGTACATCTGATTAGGGAGGCTGAGATTTAACTCAAAAGGCCGTGTCTTCACCTTATTCCCCTTGAGCTAAGAACACTTAGTCCTCGCCCAATCACTCTGGTAAGTCTTCAAGGGAGACTTCCAACCTTCACAGACTTCGTTCACTGGCAATCCACAATGACTCTTGGATGCTCAGAACGCGACGCCTAACCAGCAGGAGGATTCACAGTCCTCAAGTGTAATAAGTCTTTAGATCACGCAGACAGAAAGACTTCAGTGATGCCTAACACTCTTTGGCTCTGGGTGTTCTGGGCTTTGTCCTTGCAAGGATTTCTCTCTCAAAGGCTTCGGAGGTGGGTTGCTCTCAAACGACTAAAGCCGTGCACTAACTCTGAGCAGCCACCAATTTATGGTGTAGGGGGTGGGCTATTTATAGCCAGGAGGCAGCCCGACCTGATTTGTCCAAAATGACCCTGTGTCACTAAGGAATTGACACGTGTCCAACGTTCAGATTTCAAACACAAGTGGCAGCTTAGCTTGGGCTATAAGCAAAGCTGACTCATCTAGCTCTAGATAAGATTTTCTCTTATTGTCTTTGCTCGAAGACATAGGATTTGGTTGAGCATCACATCAGTCACTTTGACTTTGTTCACTTGGACCCCACTTAACAGTACGGCGGTTCCTATGACTCAACAAAGAAAAAAAGGAAACTACGAAACAACTATGCCTTCGCACTCCATAGTCTTCACACGATGTCTTCTCCTGCATAGTCTTTAGTGTGAATATCTTCGCAGGTCACCATTGTCTTTAATGTCTTGACACATTTTTAGGGGTCATCTCTGGTAGGTAGACCGAATCAATAAGGGACTACTACCTGTGTTATCCTGCAATTCTCACAAACACATTAGTCCCTCAACCAAGTTTGTCGTCATTGCTCCAAAACCAACTAGGGGTGGCACTAGATGCACTTACAATCTCCCTCTTTTTGGTGATTGATGACAAACTGGTTGAAGTTTTTAACGGTGATAAAAGTATGTGAAAGTTTAGTGTTGTGAGTATTGTCTTCATACATATGACGAGGCTCCCCCTGAAGATGTGCATATAAATGATTTGCTTTTGAATGCAAATGCACATGACAGGTTTTGCTTTGTGGAGGCCATCTTCAAAGTGTGAAGAGAATACATTATGCATATATGTAAAAAACGAAGATAATGATACGCATAATGGAAAAAGGACGTCTGCAGAATGACTTCATGTGGAATTTATCATTGCATCACAGAATGGCAGAAAAAGTAGCAGACGACCATCAAGTTTAAGTGTTACAACTCCGAGAACCAAATGTTCCAAAAGATGAGAGTTGTAAGAACTTAGCAAAATAACCCATGAGGACCCGCTTGAAGACTATCAACTCATATGCTTTTCCCCCTTTTGTCAGTAATGACCAAAAAGGTTTGAAGACATAGAGCATCTACTTGTTCCCAGAAGGAGCAGATGGTGGAGCAGGGTCATTGTTGGAGTTTGGTGGTGCAGAAGGTCCTGGTGCAAAGTCGATATGCAGTGCAGTCATTATCGGTGAAGTGGCATCATCTTCTTCATCGACGACATTCACACCAACAGTTGCAGCCGAAGATGAGTACTCAGAATCTTCAAGTGAGGGAGTACGGCGCCAGCTTGCATTAGGTGGAGGCCTGGAGTCAAACTTGAAGCTTTCGGTGAAGCCATCTGCTTGAAGATCATCTTCAGAACACAGCACAGTGAGGCTCTTCCAGGACCGCCGTGCATTTTCATGGGCAATAAATGAGTTCTTGGTGGCCAAGTTCGAATGCGATTGACATCCACCAAGAGATTATGCATTTGACGCTTCAACCAGTCATGGTGCTTGTCCTGCTACTCATGTAAGGCCACAAGCAGCTCTTGGTCATTGAGTACACGAGAACGCTTCTGAGGCCTTTCAGAAAATTTACTTGCAGTGGCTTCGATATTTGCACGATGAGGCAGACGCACATTGCCAACAAGGGGATAAGCGGTAACAGCATGTCACGCCCAAGATGCGACCCTATCCTAAAGGAACTCGAAGGTATCACCAAGGATAGAAGCGCATCTTGAAGACGCTTTTGCAAGGTGGATATCATTACATCAACATTACATAATAGATGGGGATACATACAAGAGGCGTACGTTGCCACACAAATACAACAATACATCATACATAAGATCAACATCCGAACTACGAATGAAGCACAAACAGAAACTCAAACGACATCCACCCTGCTAGCCCAGGCTGCCGACCTGGAACCAATCCCCTGATTAAAGAAGAAGCAGAAGAAGAACTCCAAGACAAGCAAACATCGCTCTCGTGTCATGATCATCGCATAACCTGTACCTGCAACTGTTGTTGTAGTAATCTGTGAGCCACGAGGACTCAGCAATCCCATTACCAGGGGTATCAAGACTATCAAAGCTTAATGGGAAAGAAAGGGCTAAAGTGGTGAGGTTGCGGCAGCGACTAAGCATATATGGTGGTTAACCAACGCAAATAAGAGCAAGAAGAGAGCAAGCGGAACGGTCGTGAAGCTAGGAATGATCAAGAGGTGATCCTGAACTCCTACTTACGTGAAACATAACCCAAAACCGTGTTCACTTCCGGGACTCCGCCGAAAAGAGACCATCATGGCTACACACGCGGTTGATGCGTTTTAATTTGGATCTGGTGTCAAGTTATCTACAACCGTACATTAACAAATTCCCATCTGCCACATAACCGCAGGCATGGCTCTCGAAAGTTTATACCCTGCAGGGGTGTCCCAACTTAGCCCATGATAATCTCTCGCGATCAATGAAGGATATACCTTCTCCCAGGAAGACCCGATCAGACTCGGAATCCCGGTTTACAAGACATTTCGACAATGGTAAAACAAGACCAGCAAAGCCGCCTGATGTGCCGACAAATCCCGATAGGAGCTGCACATATCTCGTTCTCAGGGCAATACCGGATGAGACTAGCTACGAGTAAAACCAACCCTCAAGTTGCCCCGAGGTGGCCCCGCAGGCAGCTCAGTTCGGACCAACACTCGGACGAGCACTACCCCGGGTGGGGGGCTAAAATAAAGATGACCCTCGGGCTCCGGAAACCCAAGGGAAAAAGGGGCTAGGTGAGGCAAATGGTAAAACCAAGGTTGGGCCTTGCTGGAGGAGTTTTATTCAAAGCGAACTGTCAAGGGGGTCCCATAAATCACCCAACCGCGTAAGGAATGCAAAATCCGGGAACATAACACCGGTATGATGGAAACTAGGGCGGCAAGAGTGGAACAAAACACCAGGCATAAGGCCGAGTCTTCCACCCTTTACCAAGTATATAGATGCATTAATTAAATAAGAGATATTGTGATATCCCAACATAATCCTGTCCACCATGGAGCAATCTTCAACTTCACCTGCAACTAACAATGCTATAAGAGGGGCTGAGCAAAAGCGGTAACATAGCCAAGCAACGGTTTGCTAGGAAGGTTGAAAAGGTTAGAGGCTGACATGGCAATTTGGGAGGCTTGAAGAACAAGTGATAGGTAGCGCAGCATAGCGATAGAATGAAGCAACTAGCATAGCAATGATAGTAGTGAGATCCAGGGTGACGGTCATCTTGCCTGGAATCCTGCTAGGAAGAAGAACGAGTCCATGAAGAAGATGAACGGATGAAGCCGAACCAAGCGCAGACGAACGAATCCTCACGATCGCAACGAAACAGGAACTATCGAGAAGAAGCACACAACATGGTAAACACACCACACAAGAACAAGGCATGATGCTCAACCAAGTATGATGCATGACAAAACTCAATGGAGCTACTCATGGCAAGAGATGATGAATACAAGAACAACACGTCAGAGCAAGTTTAAATGAGGCCGGAAACAACATATAACAATTCCGGTAGGTCCTCATATGCAAATTTCGAAATTGGTCCAGATCTGAACAAACATTAAGTTGAAGTTGTTAAACAGCAAGTTAAGATGCACCAAGATGATCTACATGAGATTCTAGTCAAGTTACATATAAAGTTCATTTAATTCGGAGCTATGGCCTAAAAGATATGAGCAAAACGAGTTAAACATGGCATTGATGCAAAATGCATACAACCATCAGGCAAACACACCAAAACAAGGATGTCACATGATAATATGAAACTACATGCAACATCAAGCAAGTTTCATATAGAGCACACTGAAAACAGAGCAACGGTGCAACACATACACTCTATACAAGTTATAGCAACAAGCTGTGCATAACAGCAACTAGGCATCTTGCAAGCATCAAAACAATATGCTACAGCATCTCAACGTAAGAACAAAAGGCATGGACGTGATGTACAGGTAAAGCATGACAAAACATGAACACTGAGATATCTCCAGAAACTACTAGAACATGCTCAAAAGGACATGGCAAGATTGCATATAATAACAGTTTCAAACTTATCAGAAAATAACATCAGGTTGCAATGTTTAGAGCTGTCAAACAACATGTTACAGGAACTTATCATGGCAAACAAATACATGTCATGATACTACTAAATGCATAGAACACAAGTCCTTTACTGACCATGAGCCAAAAAGGATTAGAAGATATGATGGCACCCATGTAAACATGGCAAGTTATATGACAGATTCAAACATGGCAGGAACAACGATAAGTAGGCATGTTGGTGAGCTTGTACCACTCACCACAGAGCAATACATGGCATGAAAAGGAAACCAACAGTAATAATACATGTTTATGAAGCTAAGCATAGCAAGAGCAAATTCATAGGGTGCATGGATCACTAGCAAAGCACATGGCAGAACTGAACTTAATGTTGACAGGCTGACAGCAACATTATTTAGCAAGTTTGGAGCAAGATAACAACAAGCTGCAGCAGGCTATAAATGCAACCAGGGGCATGGATAGATAGGGCATGACATGTATAACAAAACATCCTTAGTGAACATCTCCAGATTATGCATAGAATGACTTGTAGCACCAGGTTTACATGGCAACAAAATATAACTGAATCGGCCTAGCAAAACAGCAACAGCAAGTACCCTATTTAACAAGCTTGATGCACTCACTACAAGACTCACAAAAAAACATGGATTGCACCTCTGTAAATATGGCATGATGTAGTTCAAAACACATGTAGAGATCAACCTCGTAGGAGGCACACATAAAATGCAACAAAAAAGACAAATCACCAAGTTATAACAGTTTCAGCAGATTAACATCATATAGCACTCTTGCAACAATGACTCGGGCATCAAGATGAACTCACATGAACATGACGCAATGGAAGAAAATGAAGAGCATCTCATTGTGAACATGTTGATATATTACAAGCACAAAACGGAGCAGTGTGCAGCAAGATATGACATGTCAAAGTATGCATCATGTTGTAGATTTTTAGGGACGGCAGATTTGACACACGAAAAAAACAGATCGACCGCCTAATAGCTATACAACGCACAGGCGGGGAATCTGGTGGGCTCACTGACCTGCGTGGCCTTGGGCCGAAGGGAGGCGGGGCTGGGCCTACCCAACTGGGCCTTGGGGAGGCTGGCAGGGATCTGGGCTGCGTGGGGGCCCACGTGACCAGACGTTGGTCAACGGGCGCCTGGGCGAGCTCCTGACGAACTGGTGGACGGCGGCGGCGCGTGATGGAACTCCGGCGAGGCTCGGGGTGGCGCAGAGGCACGGAAGAGGTGGATCCGCAACGGCGGAAGGCAAATCCAGGCGTGGGGGTTCAGTTCCCGGTGGTTCCCGGCCGGTCCGGGCGAAGACAATGCCGGCGGCGCGATCTCTCTGGCGGCGGCGGCGACTGCACAGAGAGAGAGAGAGAGAGAGAGAGAGAGAGAGAGAGACGAGGAGATGAGGAAGAGAGGAAGCAGAGGGAAGGAGGAGATGGGGCGCGGGGTCTGGCCTGGGAGCAGCGGAGGGCGCCGGCGGCGGTGGAGGCTGGCGGTGGCGACGAGGGCTCGGGGTCGAGGGATCCTCCCCTTGATCTAGAGTGGGAGCGGGAGGCGCAGGAGCGCTCGGGAACGAGGCGCAGGCTGACCGAGGCCCGGTTCGGCCCGGCGGTGGGCCGCAGATGGGCCTGCAGGGCCGCGGCGGCGGGGAGGCGATTAGGGCGACGTGGCGCACGGGGAGTGGCCATGGGCGGCGGCGCGGCGAACGGGACGGCGACAAGTGGCAGCGAGGCAGCGGTTTGGCGCGGATTTCGAGGTTGGGGCGGCAGCTGCAGGTGCAAGAAGGGCTAGGGGTAGGGGAAGGAGCTAGGTTTGTCCAAAAATGGACTAGGGGTTGTTTATATAGGGTAGGTGGCTAGGGTTTGGGGGGTTTTGCTCCGTTTCGGACCCTCCGATCACGATCGGACGGCTCCGGACAGAGGGGGGACTAGGTGGGCTGCAGGTGGGGTTAGTGGGCTGGGTAGAGGGCCTCGGGCTGAGAAGAGAGGGGAAGAAGTGCGGCCCGCATGGTTTTCGGAGACCGAAAACATCCGACAAATGTACCGGCAACGGTATCGCTACATGTTTAACGGTTGGGCTATCAAACGAGCTCCGAATGCGACGAAACTTGACACGCGCACTGTCTACACTATAATAAGACCGCATGCCAAGTTCCAACCCATTCCGAGAACATTTTTATGCCACTAATAAAATAATATTTCGGAGGTGCCGCAGGCGCGTGCGAGTGTGGTCTAGACTCCGAACAACAACGGAGAGAACCCGGAGGACCCGAACGGATGCAAGTTTTGTAAAACATGCAGATGAAATGCAGATGATGACATGGCAATATGCAACGCGCAAGCAAAAGACATGGCAAAGACGGCGAATAACTGGCGGACACATGGCGCAACGAACCCGGGGCGTTACACAGCAGCATTTGGAACATGAACTCCTTCTATGGGCTGCGTGAAGCTTTGATGATCAGCATTGTGAAGATATATTGGCTCCTTGGCAGGCTCGGGGTAGATGGCTTAAACAGATAGATCAACCTCAGGCAAGAAAATTAGATGGTTGCGTGCAGAAGGCTGATAGTTGAAAGTTGAATAAAGCTTGATTAGGCGCATCACCCATGGAGCGTAAAACTTTAGGCCAAACAGATCAATCCCTGATGCAGCAAGTTGTGTGATGAAGAAATCCTGGGAATTGAACCTGATGCACTACAAAAAAAAGACACATCCGTGACATTTTGGGCCGAACAATTTTTTTTTGTGTCATACATATGACACTTCTATGATGATAACTGTGACAAATCCTGGTATCATCATAGATGTGGTGGGATCCTACTTCTATGACAAAAAATCATGATAGAAAATGGGCTTTTCGTCCTGGGCAGGCCGGAGATGCAGCTGCATGACATTCTTTGGGCCGTCCATGACGAAAAAACCGTGGTAGAAGCGAGGGGGAGGAAAATTTCGGGGAGTGGCCGGTTACGCTGGGAGGTCGGGGGCCGAGCGATGCGCGTTTCTCTCGTACACGTATGCACGTGTGTGCGAAGCATCGGCTCTAACTGAACCCGTGCGAGGCGTTGGGCTCTAACTGAACCCGAGTGATTGCACTGCAGGCTACGCGTTACTGAACTCGAGCGATCGATCTATGGCTGTTAACTGAACCCGATGGAGCGATTCCTTCACTACTGCTGCTAACTAAAGCCGATCGATTGGATGAACAGTGAGCGTTGCGGGGGGGGGGGGGGGGTGGATGAACAGTGAGCGGTGGCATTGCCTCTGGATGAACAGGACCCCGTGCTGTGGAGGGCTGGATGGACAGTAGACAGTGGAGGGGTGGCCGTGGAGGGGTTGTTGAATAGGACCCCGTGGTGTGGAGGGCTGGATGAATAGTAGACGATGGAGGGCTCGATGAACAGTAGGCGGTGGAGGGGTGGTTGAACAGTAGCCGGTGGAGTAGTGCGCGGTGGAGGCTGGATGAACAGGAGCCCATGGAGGCTAGAGGAGGTCGACGGTAGCCCATGGAGGCTGGAGGAGGTCGACGGTGGAGATGAACAGTATGTCATGGAGTCCCGTTTTGCGGTATGCCACACCCCTCCCGATGAACAGGACCCCTGTTTTGACCGTAGGAGGTCCGTTTCATCCGTTTAGTTGTACGCCACACCCCTCCCGATCAACAGGACCCACATTTCGACCGTAGGAGGTCCGTTTCATCCGTTTTGCGGTACTCCACACCCCTCCCGATCAACAGGAACCCCGTTTCGACCGTAGGAGGTCCATTTCCACCGTCTTGCGGTACACCAGGCCCCTCCCGATCAACAGGATCCCGTTTCGAACGTGGCCGGTCGAACACAAGGCCGTTTCCTCCGTTATGCGGTACGCCAGGCCTCGCTTCCATCGCCTGTTCCCTCCAAGCCCTCCCGATGAACATGACCATGCATTCCGTTTCGACCTAGCAGGTTGGCTCCCCATGAACACGACGACGACGCTGTTTCTCCGTTCTGACCCAGCCATGTACGTATGCGCGATAGGCGTTCGAGACCCTGCTCGTATGTATGTACGTGGCAATATTTTCTTTCTTGCACCCTCGCCGATGTACGTACGTGTACATGCTACGTGCGCGCCTCTACTAGGACACGTACGCGCCTCTACAACGACCAGTATGTACGTACACGTTCGCAACCAGAATGACAATGCTACGTATGCTTCGACCAGGTGGGTCCCGACTATTAGGCACTTCCTTGCCTGCGAAGATGTAGCTGGTGGGTCCCAAAATTCAGGGGGGCGACTCGTTTTTTTTGCCTGGACGCACTTCCTTGCGTGCGAAGATGTAGCTGGTGGGTCCCAGCAGTCAGGGGGAAATGTTTTTTTTGCGAAATACGGTGGCCCATCCGGTGGGTCCCCGGCTGCCAGGTGGAGGAATAATTATTTTGTGCTTAATGAGGAGGCACTTCCTTGCTGCGGCCGTGGACCCAGCTGTCAGCCTCTCCACATATAGTCCACGTCCGATGGAAGCCATTCCTTGACCATGTTGACCACGCCGCGCCTAGAGCACCAGGGCGGTGGACGATGGCGAGGCCTAGGAAGGGAACGACGCGGAGCCGGGGAAGACACGGCAGTGGATGCCCATGCGTAGAGGAGTACGAGGGTTCACTGGTTTGCTGCGGTGTGAGGCTGTCGTCGCCGCAGAATAACAGGGGGTGTGGGTGAGTAGAGGGATGTCCTGGCCAGCAGTGGGAGTAGTAGGGGGTGGTGAGGCCTCCGCCGCATCGCAGCCGGCCACGGGAGGCAGGAGCACGAGGCACGACCGACGCTGGTTTGGGCGGCTGGAGCAAGAAGACCAGAGGTTGAAGAAGCACTACGGCCGTTGGATGGACATCGTACGGTCACTTGAGCTAGAATCGTGCATATTGACTAAGTGGACAAAGCCCTTCGTCCCCGTCAACTTAGTAGGCCCACAAGTCAGCCTGCCACTATACTGGGTCCCAACTAATAGGGGGAGTATTCATTTTTTGTGCGTAATAATGAGGCACTTCCTTCCGTGCAAAGACATAGCTAGTGGGTCCGAGCTGTCAGCGGTGGTAACATTTTTTCACGAAATACAGAGGCCCTTTCGGTGGGTCCCTGATGTCAGGTGGAGGAATCATTATTTTGTGTGTAATAAGGAGGCATTTCCTTGCGTGTGGCCGTGGACACATCTGTCGGCCTCTCCATATACAATCCACTTCAGATGCATGTCGGTCGTTGACCATGTTGACCAGGCCGCGCCGAGAGCACCAGGGCGGTGGACGACGGCGAGGCCTAGGAAGGGAACAACACGGAGGCAGGGAAGACTTGGTAGTTGTTTCCCACACGGAGGGGAGTACAACTGTACGAGGGTTTACTGGTTCGTCTGCCGTCGCCGGAGAATAACAACAGGTGTGCGTGAGTAGACGGATGGCTAGGCCAGCGATGGGAGTACGGCGGGGCGGTGAGGCCTGCACGGCAGCCCAACCAGCCGTGGGGAGGAGGGAGCAGGCAGTCCCGCCGGCGCTTGTTTGAGCGGCTGGAGCAGGAAGAGCAGAGATTGAAGAAGCACGACGGCCGTTGGATGGACAACCAACAGTCACTGCTTGTGCGTCAACCTTTTTTTAGGGAAGCCTCAAATCTGTGGAAAATAGCATACAGCCCATCTGCCATTATTTCTAATAATTTACAGCCCATTTGCTAACTCTTAAGGTTTTTTGGAGCCCATATTCTTTTTGTTAGCATTACAGCCCATATTGTGGCCACGGTTAAAAAATTATACGAAATTTTGCATATTTTGGTGCGGTCCGAACTGTTTTTAATCCCGAAATTTCGACTCACATTCAAACTGATTTTAAAAATAAATGTATATCAATATACAATCCAACAAATTCTCCACGCATAAAAATTAATGTAATTTAAAATCTCGAAATGAAAAAAAGATATTTGAAACTAATTGTCGGTTTGATGTCTTTTAAAAATGTACAACCCATTTCTCATTACTGATAGGCCATTTTCTCGGCCAGCCGAATGAAGCTCTCCTCGTCTTGAAAGATTTGCAGCCCAACAGGCCTGACCAAGCGACTTACTTGGCAAATCACAAAAAAACTGGGTTGTGGCCGTGTACCCAGCTGTCAGCCTCTCCACGTACAGTAGTCTTCCGATGGAAGTCAGTCGTTGACCACATTGACCACGCCGCGCCGAGAGCACCAAGGCGGTGGACGACGGCGAGGCCTAGGACGGGGACGACACGGAGCCGGGGAAGACGCGGCTGTGGATGCCCACGCGGAGAGGAGTACGAAGGTTCACTGGTTCGGCTGCGGCGTGAGGCTGCCATCGCCGCAAAATAACAGGGGGTGTGGGTGAGTAGAGGGATACCCTGGGCCAGCGGTGGGAGTAGTAGGGGGCGGTGAGGCCTCCACGGCATCACAGCCGACCACGAGAGGCAGGAGCACGCGACACGACCGGCACTGCTTTGGGTGGCTGGAGCAAGAAGACTAGAGGTTCAAGAAGCACTATGGCCGTTGGATGAACATCGTACGGTCACTGGAGCTAGAATCGTTCATATTGACTAAGTTGACAAAGCCCTTCGTCCTCGTCAAATTAGTAGGCCCACAAGTTATCCACACACTATGGTGGGTCCCAGCTAGCAGGGGATATTCATTTTTTGGTGCGTAATAAGGAGGCACTTCCTTGTGTGCGAAGATATAGCTGGTGGGTCCGACCTGTCAGCGGGGGGAACATTTTTCCGTGAAATACAGAAGGCCTTCCCACGTACAGTGCATGTACAGTGCGTAATAAGGAGGAACTTTCCTTGTGTGCGACCATGGACCTCGTGGGTCCCAGCCGTCAGGCTCTCCACGTACGTTACTCTTCCGATGACTCTCGTATGTTGACCATGCCGCGCCGAGCTCACCGAGGCAGTGGACGATGGCAAGGCCCCAGACTGGAATGACCCGAAGATGGGGAAGACGCGGTAGTGGAGTCGCGGACAGAGAGGAGTGGGAAACTTGACTGGTTTGGGTGCGGGGTGGGCCTACACTTGATAGAGAATAATAGGAGGTGCAGAGTGGAGGGATGGCCTGGCCGTCGGCGTGGTAGCGTTTCGCTGAGGAGCGCAAAACAACGCCGCTGGACGCCGAAGGCTGGAGCAGGCGGTTCCGGAAGCGCTGGGGGAAGAAGATGAGAGATTGAAGAAGAATGCCGGCCGTTGGATGTAAATCCAACGCCTTCTTAGGCTTCGACCTACTGGCCCACATGTCAGCCAGTCCATTTGTTTTTTAGTCCATTTGGTGGGCTGGGTGAAACAATGATGTAGCATCTATGCAGCCTGTTTAAATCCCATTTGCATTTTTCTTGAAATCCGCGGACTTGCTGGGCTGGGTGAAAATGTCATGTTGGGCTAGACGGAGAAATGTTATAAAAACATAAACACATGATTGCACGTCAGTAAAATCTTTGCAAGCTTATGTACGCAATCACTAGGAGTTAACTTGGCAAGTTATATATAAACAATTATTATTATTATTTTGTAAGAACTTCAACTTACGAAATAAAATATCATTTTTAATTTGATGAGTTAATAGTATGTGGGGTATTATTATTTTTTAGGCTAGACGTGGGATAGTTGAGTTGGTTCTAGGGGAAAGTATTGGGAGGAAACTCAGTTTACATCGAAAAAGAAAGTGGGAGAAAATTCAAAGACCTGCTGGGTCCACCTGAGGAGAGGAATATGTTTGGAGGAAGGAGATTCAAAGCACGGCAGCCGAGTGAACTAGTTTTTTTTACGGACAAGTGAACTAGTTTACATACATAAGCAAACAGCCACTAAAAAAGCAATCAGGTTAATGGGTTCTTAAAAGAAATATTTCGGACAAAACAGATAATTACGACACATAGGCTAATGCATGAAACACTCAGATGATAAAGGTGCTTATAAACAGATAAAGTACAACATCTAGACCTTCCTGGCATGCTTGATCATGACGCTGCAGCTGCCGTGTACTCGTCGGTTACGGGAAGCAGACACGCCCTCATGTCCAAGATCTGCTTGTACATGTCGTAGCAAGTGTATGCGTCCTTGGCCGCGTAGGTTATGTAGGCTAGATTCAGAGGTACCTCCCATGTGTTCAGGTCGTCTTATTTCATGTTAGCGTATCAGGGGTCGATGATGGTCTCAGCGAGGTCAACCACGGAGTCCTTCTCCCGCCCATTGCTGATGATCGTGTATTGCTTCTGGATGTCGACAAGCTTGTTGCACCAGATGGCCTAATCGTCGCATTCTTCCTTCTCTCCACCGTAGCGAAGGTGCAGTTGGCGCTGCCGATGAAATGGGCGAATGCTCCAGAACCTGGTGCAGCCATAGGACTGAGGCAAGGTAGAGCTTCACCGAGTCCGTACCGTTGGTGTACATGACACTCAACTTGGTGCAGCCATAGGACTAAACAGCGAACTAACTCCTTGCTAAAATTCATATTCAGCACGCTCACCCCTCGGATCGCCATTGGAGTCTCTTTGAGTGTGTAGGCGGCGGCAGCAGTTCGTTTTTCAGCTCTTGGGGAACTGGATTCAACAGTAAGCTAAGTTTGTACACGCGACAATAGTTACTACCCCTCCCTCGTCCGCTGCATGCCCGACAGAAGATGCACCCTCGGTGCATTCAAATGCCTCCATTAATAAACCTACTCCGGCCACACGTCGGTTCATGAGCGGGTCTGTATTGGTACTGTGATAACAGGAGCTACTGGTCGCTTTACTTAAATTTAATTAGCTCTAATAGAAATTTATACTTAAAACAAGCAATGCATTGGCACGTTCTATCAGTGCAACGGGATCAACATGCACAACAATTAGAATTATTATTCTCAGGACGCACACGATCAGCACATTTGTCGCACTTTCACAAAGATAATACTACCAAGTTTGAACTGTTTGTTATGGTTGTTGTCCTCTGCATCATCATGCCATGTTTCCCAGCATGCAAGCAGATTCAGAACCAACAAGTAAGATCCAAATAATAAGTACAACAAATATGCCTACACATCTCATTGATTCCCAGCTTGCAAGATTCAGAACCAACAAATAAGATCCAAATAATAAGTACAACAAAGATGCCTACACATCTCATTGATTCCCAGCTTGCAAGATTCAGAACCAACAAATAAGATTCAAATAATAAGTACAATAGAGATGCCTACACATCTCACTGATTCCCAGCTTGCAAGATTCAGAACCAACCCATTAGAGCCTTTTGATAAAGTGAATATCGGGATTAAATTCATCTTGGCTAGCCATGTCATACAATTGAAGAACTTGGCGAATGCTCTTGACCGTCACAACATCTGTAGTTGAGTATTCCTGTTTGCACAGCATGTTTGCACAGCATAAACAAGGAGACATGAGACCATGATTTCGCTTTAATAGCGGCCTCCTTCGACTCAACCTCCAGCTCTACTTGGATGAGGTCTGCCCAGAGTTCCATGATTCAATTCATGCGCCTTTTTCTGCAGTTCACCTGAAATGAAGCAAAGATTGCATCATTCAGCTAGCAAGAAGTACTTGCTCTTGTGAGCTAGCAGGTTCTTCTTTAGTAGTTGCACTAAAATTGAGGAACATTAAGGTTGGCTGTCTGGCGCATGTAAGGTGAAACTATAATTTTCCTATCCTTTTGTGCAGTTCCACCAAAATTGAGAGATGTTGCCCACGTGACATTTTAGTTGAACTGCACAAGACACTCATTCCAAAAAAAGTGTTTTGTGTAGTTCACCAAAAGGTCACAATAGCAACAAGGTGAAATGGATATCCCTATCTGCATAAAATGGTAGAAAGTAAACAGTTGCTGGTCAACAAGAATATACGAAACATATACAAAATGAAAATAAGCATCTTAATTATGTTCATGGAAATCACGCAAGGACAGTAGAAATTTTAAAACGTCAGCAATGCTTCATGTTACCAGAAGCATTACGATCAACAATGAGATTCCTCAAATATGGGATTACTTTAATGGTGGCATTGCTTGTTTACCACACCCAGTAAATCAACAGCAGCTAAAGAGTTGGTTTAAGGGCATGGGACCGTGGGGACACCAGGACACTCAGCAGTGTAAAGCAGCAACTTACTTATCATACTGGGGAAACCAGCAGGAGTGCCATTTGTAACACAGTTTAATTGCATCTTATCATTGGAGGCATTAGGTTAACAATAACACTAGTTAGACATGTCCCTAAGGTAACAGTGTGATCGCTTCATTTTACATGCGCCCTTACATTAACAACAGCAAAAGGTTGGTATAAGGACATGCGATAGTGGACGCATCAGCACAATGTACCTACAAGGAGGCATAAAGTGGTGATGCCGAGCTTGTTCACGCTATGTGAGGGCACCAAACCTAATCCTGGAGACCTTGTACTATGTGAGGGCGGCAAATCTAATCCTGGAGACCTTTTACTATGTGAGGGAAGCAAATCTAATCCCGGAGACCTTTTACTATGTGAGGGCAGCAAATCTAATCTTGGAGACCTTTTACTATGTGAGGGCAGCAAATTTAATCCTGAGACCTTTTACTATTTGAGGGCAGCAAATCTAATCCTGAGACCTTTTAATATGTGAGGGCAGCAAATCTAATCCTGGAGACCTTTTACTATGTGAGGGTAGCAAATTTAATCCTGAGACCTTTTACTATATGAGGGCAACAAATTTAATCCTGAGACCTTTTACTATGTGAGGGTAGCAAATCTAATCCTGAGACCTTTTACTATGTGAGGGCAGCAAATCTAATCCTGGAGACCTTTTACTATGTGATGGCAGCAAATCTAATCCTGGACATACTCTGTTGACTTGTCCACCAGCCGCCACTTTCTATCCTTTTTTCAACCAATAATAGATATGTTCCTTATCCATTTTGTACTGCGTTTTCCCATTATTTCCCTTTTCAACCAAGAGACCGGTTGGGTATCTGGTCTCTACTACTTTCACCATATTATTTCCTCTTTGAATCAAGTCCTAGATTCATGCTACAACTTTCCCCCCTTTCTTTGTTGTTTGAACAAAGCCCTAGATTTGAATGCATGAAGTAGCTTTACCTCTAATAATACTAAAAATTTAGGTGGCTTTGGAAGAGCTGATGGGAGTAGAAAAAGATGCACATGCAGACACATGGGGAGCTGGGGCAGTAGAGCAAGGCCGCTTTCGAAGAACTTATACCTGAGGGTCGCCGGGATGTCGGCGGCGGCAGGTTGGATCTGCGGACAATACGGCAGGGAGGAAGAAGGGTCCGAGGACCTCCCGAGCCGGCGCTGTGTCGGAGAGAACGACACGGGCCCCTCCGGCAGCTGTGAGTTTCCTCCCTCGGCGGCGATAACCGCATGAACGATGCACCTTTTAGTCCTCAACACACACCGGCCAAAGGGATCCGGCCGGATCTGTGACCAGCGGTGAGCAGAGAGAAAATGTTGGTACCACTGTCTTGTTTATATCTGGAGAGGATGGGAGAATGAAGAGAGCAACCCTAGTAAAGCAAGCGCTCAGGCCCCTGCGTCCATATATAGTGGAGTGATTATCTTTTTTCTCTCCACAACAAGCGTTTCAATTTGTGTACGAGGCATTAAAGAAAAGAAACTCTCTATTTAAGGTGACTACTCTATGACTCCTACTTACTACTGGTGAATAAACATACAGTAAGTATTGTATATATATAGAATGAACAAGCTCGAACTATTTTCGCGTAGTTAAAAGTTGAGGGCGGGCTTTTCCCGGGCAGTACGCGTGGCAATTTTCGGGTAGGCGGTTTGACAGGGAGGCGAGGAGGGTGAGCGAGTGGGGCTGTGCGATTTGACGGCGCGTTACTGCTGGAAAGAATTGTGATATGACCACTCACTATAGTCATGAATTACTGGCGCTCCGACCGGGGTGATGCCTCCCTTCCATTCCGCGCTCTAATCTGGTGCATGACATGTCGACCCGGATGCTGGCTCTCCCACATGTCGGAGTAGTAAGAAGGATCAAAGAATGATGCGGTATATACTAGTACTATATACTACTCAGGTCGGAGGAGTGCGAACCACGACAGCCTAGTGAACCAGCAGTGCAAACCACGGTAGCCCAGTGAACCAGCAGTAGAAAACAATGTGTTGATATGGCCATAAAAAACAATGTGCTACGGTCCACACTGTAGCATGTAGAGTAACAATCCTCTTTGTTTGGATCCCTGAGTTAGAGCTAGTTTGGGTTGAAATAGCATCAAATTATCGAAACAAGAGGGGTTAGTTTGAGCTAGTTTGCTCTAACCCAGCTAAAAGAACTAGCCCGGTGGAGAGGTTCTAATTGGGTTAGTTATCCTCGGGCCCACTAAAAGAGAACTAAAAAAATCTCACCTGCTCACACCATATCGCTCCCCTAAAAAAATCTCACCTGCCCGCACCAGATCGCTCCCCCCTCTCGCACGACTCCTCTCTGTTCCCCATAGGGCCGCCCGCCCACGCGCCGCTCGCCCTCTCTATCCTCTGGCCGCCCTCTCCTTCCGGCCTCCGCCGCCCTACTCCGGCTGCCCTCTCCCTCCGACCTTCGAAAGTCACCCCACTCCCCCTTCACCAGTCGTTTTTCTCCCTCTGTCGTGCGCGGCGGCGGCGCATCTACCAGGGAGGTCGCGGGAGGGGTGAGTTTGTTCGTTCCTTCTCTGTCTCACGGCCATATCATTGATCTTGCTTGCTCTAGCGCTAATTCTGATTTGGAAAAGTAGATCCTGATCAAACTTGTTATAGATTTGTGGTGCACGCATGGAATTGTTTGATGCTGCTTGAGGAGGTAATAAATCTTTCTAGAGGCCCAAAGATTCCGGTCACCTTTCTAGGTATTTCAGTTTCAGGCTTGCATTATTTGTAGGGCCCAAAGATTCAGTTCACCTTTCTAGGTACTTCACTTTCAGGCTTGCATTAGTTCTAGAGGCTGAAAGATTCAGTTCACCTTTCTAGGTATTTCAGTTTTAGGCTTGCATTATTTCTAGAGTCCCAAAGATTCAGTTCACCTTTCTAGGTATTTTAGTTTCAGGCTTGCATTATTTCTAGAGGCCCAAAGATTCAGTTCACCTTTCTAGGTATTTCAGTTTCAGGCTTGCATTATTTCTAGAGGCCCAAAGATTCAGTTCACCTTTCTAGGTATTTTAGTTTCAGGCTTGCATTATTTCTAGAAGCCCAAAGATTCAGTTCACCTTTCTAGGTATTTAAGTTTCAGGCTTGCATTATTTCTAGAGGCCCAAAGATTCAGCTCACCTTTCTAGGTATTTTAGTTACAGGCTTGCATTATTTCTAGAGGCCCAAAGATTAGGTTCCCAGTCAGCGGCAAGCGGCCCTGCTACCCATGCCGGTGTCGACCTCAACTAGCAAGGGCCGGCGTCGGAGGGGTTCCCAGGGCTTGGGATCTACATAGCCTTCCTCCAGAGCGTCGATGGCGAGCTCCTCCCTCGGTGCGCGAGGGGCTCCGGGCTCCCTCCCTATCGTGAATGACTTCCGTGATGAGTTAGCTCATTCTTTGTTTCATGAAGTGTTTTTTTATTTTGTGAAGCTTGATTGACGACTTGTATGTTTAAGTGGGATATCTCATTTGTATGGACAAAGTAAAAATTATCATGTTTTGCATGCTTTATTTGTATAGATGGTTCGTTTATGTCAATTGTGAGCAGAGGAGGCCACGGAAGAGCCGACCACACCAAGAGGGTGCTTGGATCCAAGGGACTTATTTTAGTCTGACTAAAAATAGGGTCCAAAGTAGTCAAATGATTGAGATAGAGCATTTATTGTCAATCTAACCCTGCCATCCATACACCTCTTTGGTTTAGAGTTAGTTCAGGGTTAGAATCTAACTATAACCTCTAACTGAGTTACTCCTCATTCCTGTGTTTTCAGTATCCTGCGAATCAAAGAGGCCCTTTTTTCGCGGGAAAAATCAAAGAGGCACTTAGACTGCTTTAGGTCCGGTCATTTTTTATAAACATGTTATGTCCAAAATTTAATGAACGTGCTCCGGTTTCCATGAAAATAATCTGATTTCATGTAGTAATTCATTCATTTATTGATTCTTCTGCGGGGGGTTTGCATGTAATTCGTGAGGTCTGAAATGTAAAGTACCCAGGCATATGCTCCGCGTCGTGCATGCACTACGACCCATATTCTCTAGGTCCCACATGTCGGCGAATGGGAGCACGTGGAAAAATAGCCTAGGAGTACATATAGGAGGATAAATGCGTGAAAAAATATGTACTATGAAGCGTAGCCACGGTTCGAAAAGGAGACCTAAAGTGATGATAGCTATAGGTCGCACACACCTAACTAGTGGTAGTACTAGACATACGACTAATTTTTCCCTCAAAAAAAAGAGGCACGAGTGCTCAGTACTCCTATTCTATAAACACGAGTCCCATCTGACAACACTGTCCGTGCTACAGCAAGCTCTCCTCCCTCGTTTCTCTCTTCTACTCCTGGTGGGCGGGATGGGTTTGCTCAACTGCGGCCCCACCTCACAGTGAAAACGTTACGACTCGAATAAAAATGCCATATACTCCCTCCGTTCATAAATATAATCCTTTTAGATACTAGTTCAAATGGAATACAGCATACAGATGTCTGTAGACATAGTTTAGAGTGTAGATTCACTCATTTTGCTCCGTATGTAGTAGTCACTTGCTGCAATCTTTAGAAAGACTTATATTTGGGAAGGAGGGAGTACTATACTAATAAAACATTAAGGCCATGAGGCAATGCAGTGCTGGTTACAGGAGGCAAGAAGAAGAGATGCATCCATCACCGATGTCCACCTCCTCAACTAAGGGCGTCGGCCCACCGAACGGCGCCTAAGTAGCAGCGGCTTTCGTGGCCAGGTCGATGTGCTTCTGAACAATGGCGTCCAAAGATTCCAGCCGCTGGAAGAAGGCCAACGTCTTTCTGTCCTTGCTTGCCTTGTAGTGGCCTATGTAGACGATTTCCTCGTAGACTGGATGTGCAGGTCGACGGTTTCTTGCATGGCGAGGCACTGCGCGGCGAGCGCGGCCTCGAGGTGCACATTCTTCATCGCGACCTCCGGCACCTGCAGGCCCACCAGGGCTTGAAAGAGTTCGTCAGCATGTAGGCCGATGAGGGTGGCAGGCAATGAGGAGCCTGGGCGTGTGGGGTGGAGCAGTACGGCAAGGTCGTCAGGGCGCTTCTTGACGGCGGTGAACTTACGTATGGAGTTGACCATCATGTCGTCCATGCGAGAGGCGAAGCCGGCGTCGGCGAGGGCTACAATGCCTGCGGTTGCCAGCACCATCTGGAAATGCTGCGCGGTGAGGGGCCGCAGGCCGGTGCCTTGGATGATTTGGAACAGCCGACTGCCGCTTGTGTCCATCGCCTCCATAGGTGCTTGTGGCTTCTGGTTACTTGGTCTTGGATTGGAGTGAGCAGTGTTGCGCAGAGACTTGGGAGTAGATGGATTGGAGTGGTGGGGCGCCTTTATTATATGAGAGTCCAAACTCTGTTGCATTCACATCGTGCTGGCTCTATTCTGCTTCTCCAATTAATTCCCTCTGCATGTAATTGGGGATGCATCATTGACCGTTCAACGTCTCGGGAACCGCTACCCTCTTCCTCCTTGGCATTCAAGCACCTATGGACCCCTTGACGACGAGGTGCCTATGGTGACTTCTTAAATTGCAAGATGATAGTGCCGTGCGTGTGTGCGTTCATAGGTGTGAGTGTATGCGCGTGTATATGAGCGCTTGCGTTTGTACTGTGTCAAAAAACGTAAATGCGTGTCAAAAAGAGACTAGTTAGTATACTCAATATTGTGCACCTTGGAGAGGAAGACGATAGAACTAGTACGTATTTATTTACGGTGCAGATTCAATCGTTTTGCTCTATATGTACTCCGTCTCGGTGTAGTCTAGTCACTTGTTGAAATCTCTAGAAGGGCAAATACTCATTTCTGGTTTACAGGGCTATACTAGCAAGTAGTTGTAGTACTAGTACAATAGTGGGCTCACATAGCAATTTTGTCTCATGCAAGAGCCTGGCTATATGCGTGCTCCAATGTTCGCAACTGCAACATTCGGTTTGCACTTGGCTCTTCGCCTCTTCAAGAAGACGAACAATGATGTTACTACTACTGCTTCTAAAGTGTCGAATCCACTGCTGCATGTCCGTCCACCACGAGCGAGACAAATAGCTTGTTATAGAAGTACTACTAAGAAAAAGCCTGTCCTCGTTTGCGAGCAACCGCGCGCATGGGCGAGGGAGAAGGCGTGTAGTAAAATGAAGCTTCTCCTTGTTGTACGAGTTGACACGACACATCATAGCACTGGCCCCACATGCTTGCCTCTAAACTTGGCTGAAAGACCCGCAGTGTACAATATACTCCCTCCGTTTCTTTTTAGTCCGCATATAAGGTTTGGTCAAAGTCAAGCATTATAGAGCTTGACTAACTTTATATTAAAAAAAATAAACATTCACAATATGAAATCAATATATTAAGATGCACCATGAAACATATTTTCATACTATATAGTTTTAGTACTGTAGATGTACATAATTTTTTATGTAAATTTGGTCAAACTTTGTGTAGTTTGACTTTGACCAAATCTTATATGCGGAGTAAAAATAAACGGAGGGAGTATTTGCTGCAATCTCTAACATTTACCCACCACAAATTAAAATATATGTGGCCGTATGCATCGTTCTGATGCAGAGGCCAGGGAGTCCCCCCTTTTCGAAAAAAACAAATTAAAATATATATTCCTGTGTTGACCAGATGAGCGTGCAAACTACAATCACCAGGGTGATAGGTAGGGCCAGAAGACTATTTTAATTTTTTCTAAAACTTCGAGACGGCCACATAGCATGGAGCCGAACCAACGATTTTAAGCTTACAGGCACGGTACACGCTATCCTAGACTACTCTAAACATGAAACTGCCACACGAGCGTCCGGGCTGCGCTTGGCTCTTCATCTCTTAGGGAAGTCGAACAATGATGGAGTACTACTGCACTGGAGGAGTACTGAGGGAGTCCTGGATTAGGGGGTGTCTGGATAGCCGAACTATCACCTTTAGCCGGACTCCTGGACTATGAAGATACAAGATTGAAGACTTCGTCCCGTGTCTAGATAGGACTTTCCTTGGCGTGGAAGGCAAGCTTGGTGATACGGATATGTAGATCTCCTACCATTGTAACCGACTCTGTGTAACCCTAAGCCTCTTCAGTGCCTATATAAACCGGAGGGTTTTAGTCCATAGGACGAACAACAATCATACCATAGGCTAGCTTCTAGGGTTTAGCCTCTCTGATCTCGTGGTAGATCTTCTCTTGTACTACCCATATCATCAATATTAATCAAGCAGGAGTAGGGTTTTACCTCCATCGAGAGGGCCCGAACCTGGGTAAAAACATTGTGTCCCTTGTCTCCTCTTACCATCCACCTAGACGCACAGTTCGGGACCCCCTACTCGAGATCCGCCGGTTTTGACACCGACATTGGTGCTTTCATTGAGAGTTCCTCCATGTTGTCATCCTGAGGCCCGATGGCTCCTCCAATCATCAACAACGATGCGGTACAGGGTGAGGCTTTTCTCCCCGGACAGATCTTTGTATTCGGCGGCTTTGCATTGCGGGCCAATTCGCTTGGCCATCTGGAGCAGATCGAAAGCTACGCCCCTGGCCATCAGGTCAGATTTGGAAGTTTGAACTATACGGCTGATGTCCACGGAGACTTGATCTTCGACAGGTTCAAGCCACAGCCGAGCGTGCCGCACTATCACGATTGGCACGATATAGCTCTGCCGCCGGATAGTGCCCTGGAGGCCGCACAAGTGTCCGCTCCGACCCTTAGCTCAAAGCCGACTGCGCCGACCGAGGATGGGTGGCTGGACACCTCCTCGGGGGATGCTATCTCTACAGCGATTGCGCCGAACACCAACCCTGTCCTTTGCGAAGCTCGTGACTCCAAGGTGCCAGACTCCTCTTAGGACCCCGAACCTTCCGCGCCCCTGCCGATCGAATCCAATTGGGCGCCGATCCTGGAGTTCACCACCGCGGACATCTTTCAGCACTCGCCCTTTAGCAACATCCTGAATTCACTAAAGTCTCTCTCTTTATCAGGAGAGCCCCGGCCGGATTATGGCCAGCAAGGTTGGGATGCGGACGACGAAGAAATTCAAAGCCCACCCACCACCTACTTCATAGCCACTATCGAAAGTTTAAACGACGTGCTCGACTTCGACTCCGAAGACATCGACGATATGGACGATGATGCAGGAGATAAGCATGAACCAGCACCTATAAGGCACTGGACAACCACCTCAACTCATGATGTATACATGGTGGACACACCTAAAGGAAGCAACAACGAGGAACAACGGGACGCCACGAGGGATCATTCCCCAGAAAAGCAGTCAAAACGGCGACGTAAGCGCCACTCAAAATCCTGCCTCAACAAAGAGAGCAGCCATGCAGACCCAGCCATAGAGCAGGGAGAACCGATGGATGACGAACATGCCATCGCGCAACCGTCCGAACAGGACAACCTAGATAAACAATCCGTCCCCAGTGAAGATAATAGTTCGGATGATCTAATGCCGGACAAGCTGCTGGAGCAGAAGAACCTTCACAAAAGGCTCGTCACCACCATGCGTAGCCTGAAAAAGCACAAGCGGAAGCTCAAAACAACGAAGGAGGTGCTCCGAATCAGATGGATCAAAGTACTCAACACCGCGGAGAAATACGGCGGTAGTCGCCGAACGAAGAGCTACCCGAAGCGAAAACTACTGCCCGAATTTGATGAGGAGGCCGTAGAGCCCCTATAATCAAAAAGCAGGGAGACCACCCGGTCGGATAGACGACCCCATGGCAAACATAGAATGGCAAGCAGCGCCGCACACAAGCCGGCACGCGATCCGCATACGGATTCGCATCAAAGAGATGGCCCAGTTAGATCTATCTACGGGCCAAGAAAGAAAGCTCTAGTATGCGATGCAACACATCAAGTATCCGAATGCTACGGTACACCTAAATATAGAGGTGCCGCACACCCCCTATGTTTCACCGATGAGGTTCTGGATTATGAATTCCCAGCGGGATTCAAACCCGTAAACATAGAGGCATACGGCGGAACAACAGACCCCGGAGTCTGGATTGAGGATTACATCCTCCACATACACATGGCTAGAGGAGATGACCTCCACGCCATAAAATACTTACCCCTCAAGCTCAAAGGGCCAGCCGGGCATTGGCTCAAAAGCCTCCCTGAAAACACCATTGGAAGTTGGGAAGAGCTCGAGGATGCTTTTCGGGCAAATTTTCAAGGGACCTATGTCCGACCTTCGGACGCAGACGATTTTAGTCACATAACTCAACAACCCGGAGAGTCAGCCCGAAAATTCTGGAACAAATTCCTTACCAAAAAGAACCAAATAGTTGACTGTCCAGACGCCGAAGCCTTAGCAGCTTTCAAACACAACGTCCGAGACGAATGGCTCGCCAGACACCTCGGCCAAGAAAAGCCAAGAACAATGGCCGCAATAACAAGCCTCATGACCCGCTTTTGTGCGGGAGAGGATAGCTGGCTGGCAAGATGCAGTACCAACGACCCAAGTACATCCGAATTCAGGGATGGAAACGGGAAACCGCGACGCAGCAAGGACCAGCGCCGGACCAAGGGAAACCGCCCGAAGAGCACGGCACTCAACACCGGATTCAAAAGCTCTCGGCAAAATCATAAAAAACTGCCCCTTAAGGATAACAGGGATGAGCTATCTAACTTAAACAAAATCTTGGACAAGATATGCCAAATCCACAGTACTCCCGGGAAGCCTGCAAACCATACCCACAGAGACTGTTGGATCTTCAAGTAGTTCGGCAAACTCAACGCCGAACACAAGGGGCTTGACACACCAAGCGAGGACGATGACGAACCCACAAGCAAAGCACCGGAATACAAAAGAATTTCCCACAAGAAGTCAAAGCAGTAAACTCACTTCACGTGACAAAAGGGAATAATAGAGCGGTACCCATAGAGGTACGTGCCACACGGCCTATCCCAGAGGAGTCCCGCAACTGGTTGTTAAAACCAATCACCTTCGACCATCAGGATTACTCTAGAAGTATCCGGAATGCAGGATGGACTGCCTTGATATTAGATCCGATAATTGACGAACTCCAATTTACACAAGTCCTCATGGACGGCGGCAGTGATATAAACCTGCTATACCAGCACACAATCTGCAAAATGGGGATAGACACAACCAAAATTCGCCAGGGCAACACTTCCTTTCAAGGGGTAATGCCAGGCCCATATGCCCATTGTACAGGCTCTCTACTGCTAGAAGTTGTGTTCGGCTCACCCGGCAACTTCCACCGCGAAAAGTTAACCTTCCACCTCGCCCCATTTACAAGTAGATATCAAGCACTGTTGGGACGTGAAGCTTTCGCCCTCTTTAACGCAATACCGCACTATGCATCCCTTACACTTAAAATGCCCGGTCCACGAGGCATCATCTCCTAAAAGGGAAATATCGAGTGTTCCTCAAGCGCGAAAGATTGTGTGATTGCCTTGACAGCCACACACTAAAAACAGCTTCACTAAGCAAAGCACCTAAGTAGGTCGTTTGGACCCCGGACACGGTTAGACGAGTCCAGCGTAAACATACAAGGGGCTCCGTGCATGTACAACAAGAGACAATAAAGCTCAATTTTATTCATTCTTTGAGTTATACTTTGTTTTTTTTATAACATACATTTTCCCACGATCTTTTTCAACTAAGTTCCTCTCTTTTCCAGATGAACACCATGCTACACCCGTCCAGGATATGGCACAACAGAGACACAGGCATAGATGTGCAGTAGGGACCCGTGACAAGGATTCTTTTCAGATTAAGACCCGCGTAAACCTTTTTTACTGTCTCTTGTTGATACACATCCCCTGCTATCTTGCTATAACCAAGGAGGAGGCTGACGTTTTGGCATGGGCCACATCAGAATTTTGCGCGTACCTGGACACCAGGGGCTTATTACCACAGGCATTGTTCGGCCCGTTTTCATAAAGACCGAATACCTTAGGGAGTGTTCGGCGTCTCGAGTTAGGCCTTATATGCATCAGCTCCGAATCATGTCTTTAGTCAAATGTTGGGTTTTCCCGGCTCCTGTGTTTTGCTGCCTTATGTTCTGCTCTATTGGCTAAAGCAGCACCAGGAGAACTACTGCGATTGTGCCCCGGTTCAGCCAGGCAAGCACCTCAATAGAGAAAGCCGAAAACTGACTGTCATGATATAGCGTGAGACTGGTCAACCACTCGATGACCCACCGGAATCTATAGGATTCCTCCGCATTGACGAAGGACCGTTTCCCGGTCAGGCACATACGCGCCCCAAATTCGAGTGAGCGCGGTGCCCCCTAGGGGCTATGTCGTAGCCCCATTGTGAAACTCCTATGGCTAAGTGAAAGTGATAAAGCATTATAGTCCGGTTGCCTAGTTTGCTGCACTACCACCTCCTTTACAGGACCAAGACGTTGGATCAAGTGTGAAAATGCGCCTTTTCGCAAACACCCCCGCATTATATGCGTGGGGGCTGAAGCCGAAGACTGCCATCTTTCAGGTTATATATACATATACACTAGCGGCCGCACAGGAGGTATTTTAATTCTTGAAAGGCACAAGTATAAAAAGCTCTTATATTGTTTCACAATAATACATGTTATTCGAACATAATATCCTTCGAGCACTGCGTCTCTATTAAATGAGCGCCCTGCAGAGATTCCTGAAAATAGTGCTCGACAGGTACTCGGCTTTCGTCCGAATCTTGGGATGCAATATCGGTGGCCTTCATCTCCGCCGAGTATGTCTTGACACGGGCAAGAGCCATCCGCGCACCCTCTATGCATGCCGACCTCCTCATTGCGTTGATATGCAACACTACACCAAGGAACTGCTGCACCAAGCCAAAATAACTCTTCGGCTCGGGCCTTCTCGGCCACAAAAGACTCACGACATCCTTCATGGCAAGTCCGGATAACCTATTCAGCTCTACCCATTCGGCCAAGCGATCGGTTAATGGAAGTGGGCGCTCTGGATTATGGAACTGCAACCAAAAAACCTTTTCCATTTCATGATCCTTTTGATCTCAGAAGTGTTCGGCCGCTTCCGCGGCACTTGCCGCCAAGTCCAGATAAGCATCCTCCGAACTCCACAGCCGGTCCAACTGAGCACATTTAGGATCCACGAATTTCCTCCGCAGCAGAAAGGGCTTTCCAGCCGCGATATCTCCGGCCTAATGCAGCACCTCCTTCATAGCTCTCATTGCAGAGCGAGCATCCTTGGCCTCGGTAGTGGCCTTCTTCAGGTCCTCTTGCACCGCTCGATCTTCTTTTTCAAGAAGCTTACAGCGGTCGACAGCATTCTTCAACTTCACGGCCATCTCAGCCACTTCCTTCTTGCTTCGGCAGTGACCAGCCTGTTCGGCTTTTAGCTCTTCGGCCGCCTTTAAGGAAGCCGCATCACTCTTTCTGGCATGTTCCTTATTCCTTCGCCATCTACATAGGAAGGGCGACACATTATACCTGGGATTATGATCGTCGGCGCGCTGTCCTTTTTGACAACACACCGAGCCTCAGGGGCTACTATGTACACAGGGCGCATGTTATATGCGGAACTGTCACAGGGTACATCATTTTGCGTACCTCAAAGCCTGTCAGTAAACTTCTGACGGCTTCGTGTAATCCGCTCTCAGCGGATGAGATCCTCTCAATCACCGCACCCATTAACGCACGGTGATCTTCTGAGATAGACGCTCGCCCGAGGAGATCCTTCAGCTCCTCCGACCGTACACCAGGTGGTGCCGGACTCGTCCGATGTCATTTTCCGAAGGCCGGACGTGGAGGGCTTTGAGGGGACATGCGACTGCCTTCCAGCCCCGCTGGACTCGGAGAAGCCCTCCGCGACGACACCTCAGGGTCGCCCACCTCGCTAGACGGTACGGCAGGGGGAGGCGTTTCGCTTTCTATCATCTCTGGACGAAGATCCCCCGAAGATGAGCTCTGCTGAGAATGGCTGAGATCCGAACTACAAGGTAAATTTCGGTCATCTTCATCAGAAATTGGACAGGGATATCCTTTATGTTAAAATAAACTCCCCTTTTTTTACTTACGGCTCGGTAGAGGGCTGATCCCCTTGGGGGCATAATGCGACTGAGGCATCTCTCGGCGCAGGACCCTCTGGCGAAGATTTCTTCCCCCGCTTTGAGACCATGGTCTCCGGGTCTTCATAGGCGGTCCTCTTCTTCCCTTGGAGGGAGGGATTCTCGATCCCCCTCTCCTGACAGCCTCCTTCGCGGAGGCGGTAGCTTCCTTGTTCCCCCCTTCGCCCTCTTCCGAAGGCGCAACCTCCAGCATCCTGGTTAACATGGGATCCGGCATGGTCTCAGGGAGGGGGGCCGGATACCTGATTAACTTTGCCTTCGCTCCACTCCTGTTCAAGGAACAACTCTTTTAAAGGGAAAAATTCGTAATAAATACGGGATAGTGTGTTCAGATACAGGGCTAGTTACTTGAGTATCCAGGCAATTGCAGCTCAGACCTGCATCCTCGGTTAAGTCCGGCCACATCGCTTGTGATCCGAAGAGAAGCTTGTACATCTCCACGGGCATCACACCCATAAAATGTTGGAGAGCTCATGGTCCCTCCGGGTTAAATTCCCACATGCGGAGGGGGCAACGTTTGCAGGGCAGGATGCGACGAATCAGCATGACCTGCGCTACTACAACCAGAGTGATATCCCTCTCTAGGAGGTCTCGAATGCGGCCCTGCAACAAGGGCACATCCTTGGGTGGCCCCCAGTCAAGCCCTTTATTAACCCATGACGCCAGCCGCGATGGAGGACCCGAGCGAAAGGCAGGTGGCGCCACCCATTTGGTGCCCCTGGGAACTGTGATATAAAACCACTCTTGTTGCCATAGGCCAAGCTCCTCTTGAAAAAAGCCCTCGGTCCACGGAGCATAAGCATTCTTTCTTATAACAGCCCCTCCGCACTCTGCCTGCTGCCCCTTGATCATCTTCGGCTCCACCTTGAAGGTCTTGAGCCACAATCCGAAGTGAGGGGTAATGAGGGAGTCCTGGACTAGGGGGTGTCCGGATAGCCGAACTATCATCATCGGCCGGACTCCAAGACTATGAAGATACAAGATTGAAGACTTCGCCCCGTGTCCGGATGGGACTTTCCTTGGCGTGGAAGGCAAGCTTTGCAAGACGGATATGTAGATCTGCTACCATTGTAACCGACTCTGTGTAACCCTAGCCCTCTCCGGTGTCTATATAAACCAGATGGCTTTAGTCCATAGGACAGAACAATCATACCATAGGCTAGCTTCTAGGGTTTAGCCTCCTTGATCTCGTGGTAGATCTACTCTTGTAATACCCACATCATCAATATCAATCAAGTAGGACGTAGCGTTTTACCTCCATCAAGAGGGCCCGAACCTGGGTAAAACATCGTGTACCTTGTCTCCTGTTACCATCCGCCTAGACGCACAGTTCGGGACCCCCTACCCAAGATCCGCCGGTTTTGACACCGACATTGGTGCTTTCATTGAGAGTTCCTCTGTGCCGTCACAATCAGGAAGGATGCCTCCTCCCGTCTTTAAAGACGGTATCATTGCCAAAGGAGATTTGGCCGCCGGTCAAGCTATCCAGCTAGGTGGTTTTCTTATGACCGCCTGTTCGGCCACCGCTTCGACGATGACCTCTCGGGTCATCAAAAGCGATCTTCGCATCAACTCGGAATTCGTCGAGCAGCTGGATCCGATGGAGCTCTCTTCCGTAAATGAGCTCTTGGATCGCATCGCCGCCCTGGGAGTCGCTACACACTACGATCAGATTGGTCTTAAAACTGATCTGAGAGAAATTAACTCTCCCCAGGCTACCCACCATGTTGCTGTGGTAGAAGAACAACGCGGCGACTCTTCCTCTATGTTAAAAACCAGTTATGTCCGGATTCCCGATCCCTCCATGCCGGATTCCCGCGGACGGACGGACGTCAATCGAGTACTGAACCTAAAGTCAGGCAGCGGACTAGATTCGTTGGACGACCTCCAGCAATCCAAGCTTCCAAATCCAAAATTCCTCGGCCTTTGAGCCTCAGATTGGGTGGGGTTCCGAATTTAGTTCCACCCTCCCACCCAAACACAAGCAATCTATCTCAAATACGGCAAGAGCCCGATGAAACAGTACATCATTACTGGGCCAGATTCCTCCTGGTTATGGACAGGATAAAGGACTGCCATGAGGAAAGCGCAATCTCTATTTTCTGCAATAATTGCACGGACAAGGGAATCATGAATGCCATAAGTCGTCGTGAGGTCACGCGCTTCACCGACCTGGCGACCATAGCACGAAACTACTGTGCGATGGAGAGTTCCTGGAAAACCGAAACTAGATTTTGGGACAATCCGGCCCTGAACACAACCTTAGTCCGGAATAAAATGGTGCACAATGCTCAAGCACCTGGGTCAAAAACCAAAAAGCAAAACCCCCCTAAAGGGTACGGAACCATACTGGAGGGATGGCTCAGCGGACCCTGCAAAATCCATAATGCAGAAGGCGCCACTCCAACACATAGCCTCCGGGCATGTTGGATACTACGGCAGGTGGCCAAAAGTGGCGAAGGGCTTCTAGCCCCAGAGAACCAGCCCAACAGTACCAGTACGGTATTAACAGTCTTCGAGACTTCCGCATCAAATAATATGCGGAAACGAACAATCCGCAGCCTCACCGAAGTCTACCAAGTAGCAACAACAAATCCATGGAGCGACACGGCTATCACCTTCAATGCCAGCGACGAACCTAAATTCCGAACAGCCCGAGCACCAGCCGCATTGGTCCTCAGTCCAATAGTGGACGGCTTTCGTCTTACCAAGGTACTCATGGATGGCGGCAGCGGATTAAACCTCATCTACGAGGAAACCCTCCAAAAATGGAAATAGACTGGAGCCGCATTGAGCGAAGCAGCACAACCTTTAGAGGAATAATCCCTAGTCGGGAAGTACGCTGCACAGGAAAAATCACACTAGATGTGGTGTTCGGCTCGCCGGACAACTACAGGTCCGAGGAAGTCACGTTCCAAGTGGCCCCGTTCAGCAGCGGATATCACACTCTATTAGGGCGAGAGGCATTCACAATTTTCCAAGCCGTACCCCATTACGGGTACATGGAGCTCAAAATGCCCAGGCCCAATGGAATCATCACTCTGGTCAGTGATCCGGACATAGCGCTCCGTGCCGAAAATAAGACAGCCGCACTAGCCCTAGAGGCACTATCTGAAGCCCTAGCGGCAGAAGAACTCACTTCACTACACTCCATGGTGAATAGGGATGACGTGATACTTGATAAGAGATCTAAGTCCACATCTTTTAAACCAGCAGACGAAATAGTCAAATTCCAGGTCCATCCAACGGACCCCACAAAGACGGCCTCCATTGGGGCACAATTAAACCCTGATGTAGAAGCCGCACTACGAGAATTCCTTCATGAAAATTGGGACATTTTTGCCTGGCACCCTTCAGATATGCCAGGAATCCCATGCAGGCTGGCAGAGCACAGCCTAAATATCCTAAAAGGATTCAAGCCAGTCAAACAGGCTCTTCGACGATTTTCCGAGCCCAAAAGACAGGCAATGGGAGAGGAGATAGCCAAACTATTAGAAGCCGGATTCATCAGAGATATAAAACATCTGGACTGGCTAGCAAACCTGGTAATGGTACCAAAAAGGACAAATCCTGGCGCCTTTGTGTGGATTTTAAAGACCTTAATAAGGCCTATCCAAAGGATCCTTTCCCCTACCCGCATCAACCAAATCATCGATGCTACCGCGGGGCACGATTCATTGTGCTTCCTCGATGCATACTCCGGATACCATCAAATCAAGATCATGGAAACAGACCAGGCCGCAACGGCATTCATTACTCCATACGGACCATTCTGCTTCAACACAATGCCCTTCGGACTTAAAAACGCCGGCGCAACATATCAGCGCATGATTCAGACATGTCTGGCTACCCAGATCGGCAAAAGAGTGGAGGCATACATAGACGATGTGGTCGTTAAGACCAAACATGTCGAAACTCTAGTAGACGATTTGAGGCTCACATTCGACAACCTCCGAGCATATGACATTAAGCTCAACCTGGAAAAATGCGTTTTCGGCGTACCAGCCGGCAAGCTCTTGGGCTTCATCGTATCCGGTAGAGGAATTGAAGCAAACCCAGCCAAGATCCGAGCTCTGTCACAATTGGATATCCCAAAAGACCTCAAACAAATACAAAAACTGACTGGATGCGTGGCGGCTCTAAGCCGCTTCATCTCCCGTTTGGGAGAAAAGGCATTGCCTCTCTATCGCCTCCTCCGGCGCACCAAACACTTCGAGTGGACGGATGCTGCCACGGCCGGACTAGAAGAAATAAAGGCCATATTAGCAACAAATCCGGTCCTAGCCGCGCCCAACCTAGGCGAACAAATGTTATTATATATCGCGGAAACACATCAAGTTGTCAGCGCAGCGCTCGTCGTCGAACGAGAAACAGAAGGACACAAATTCCCTCTTCAAAAACCAGTGTACTACGTATCCACTGTCTTAACCCCATGCAAGTCCCGGTATCCACATTATCAAAAGATAGCGTCCATGGTGTTCATGGCATCCCGGAAGCTGCGACACTACTTTCAAGAGTGCTCAATAACAGTGGCCTCCGAAGTACCCCGACATTATAAACAACCGTGACGCGACGGGCAGGATTGCAAAATGGGCCATTGAGCTCTTACCATTTGACATAACCTACAAACCAAGGCGAGCTATAAAGTCGCAAGTTTTGGCTGACTTCATCGCCGAATGGACCGAAGCCGAACTCCCTAAAGAGTACGGCGCATACTCCAATTGGATCATGCATTTCGACGGCTCTAAAATGTTGGCCGGCTTGGGGGCTGGCGTCGTACCGACGTCCCCAACCGGAGACACAGTCCAATACATACTTCAGATAATGTACACGGACTCTAACAATGCAGCCGAATACGAGGCCCTTCTACATGGTCTCCGGATGGCGATCTCCATGGGTATTCAACGCCTGGAGGTGCGCGGGGACTCAAACCTCGCAATATCCCAAGTAAATGGAGACTTTGACGCCAAGGATCCGAAAATGGCAGCCTACCGTAACGTCGTCTTAAAAATGTCAGCTCGGTTCGAAGGACTTGAATTCCACCATGTATCCCGGGACAACAACCAAGCAGCCGACGTGTTGGCAAGCATCGGTGCAAAACGTGACGCCGTCCCTCCAAACATCTTCCTGGAGCGGCTCTTTGAGCCATCCGTATTATGGGAAGAGGAGTCTAGAAACAACCACCCGGAAACAACCGCGCCACCCAACACGGAACATTCCGACCCAGTCGGTGGCTCAGCCAATGAAATAACACCCTCAGCCCACGAAAGAATGGCAGTAATTGCCCCGTGGACGGAACCATTCCTAGCCTACTTAACTAGGTAGGAACTCCCCGAAGACCAAAATGAGGCCCGCTGCATAGTCCGGCGATCTAAAGCCTACAAGGTCCATGAGCGAGAACTTTATAAGAAAAGCACAACCAGAGTCCTTCAAAGGTGTATCTCCGAAGAGGAAGGGCGAAATCTCCTGGCTGAAATTCACGCCGGACTCGGCGGGCACCAAGCCGCAGCCCGGGCCCTTGTAGGCAAGGCCTTCCGTACAAGATTTTATTGGCCGACTGCCCGGGAAGATGCTCCGGATTTAGTCCAACGATGCGTCGGTTGCCAGCTCTTTGCTAATCAAAGCCACATGCCACCCACCGCCCTCAAAACTATACCCATCACCTGGCCGTTCGCAGTCTGAGGGCTTGATATGGTTGGACCCCTTAAAGGAGGAACCCACAAGCAAAAATACCTATTGGTCATGGTGGACAAATTCACCAAATGGATAGAGGCCAAGCCAGTTAAAACGGCCGAATCCGGACCCGTGATAGACTTCATATCCGGGGTAGTACACCGTTATGGTGTCCCCCACAGCATCATCACTGATAACGGCACGAATTTCACGGCCGACGAGGTTAAACTCTGGTGCAAAAACATGGGCATCAAGCTCGACTACGCTTCAGTCTATCACCCCCAAACTAACGGTCAAGTCGAACGAGCAAATGGTCTAATCATGAGCGGCATCAAACCCAGACTAGTGCGGTCCCTCACGGAATCTAACACGCACTGGGTAGAGGAGCTCGACTTCGTACTCTGGGGGCTGCGGACCACGCCAAACCGCACTACCGGATTCACACCATTTTTTATGGTGTACGGCGCAGAGGCAGTTCTGCCCTGCGATATAATTCATGACTCACCTTGCATGCACATGTACGAAGAAAGAGAAGCCGAGTTGGATCGGCAGGAAAGTTTGGACACCTTAGAGGAGGAGCGGTACGTGGCAAAAGCTAGTTCCACATTCTATCAGCAGCAGGCTCGAAGATATCAAAGCAGAGAAGTACGGGCCAAAACTTACAATGTTGGCGAACTTGTTCTATGCCTGCCGGACAAGAAAAAGGAAAAACTTAAGCCCAAACGGGAAGGTCCCTTCATTATCGACCAAGTCCTGACCGGCGGAGCATACCGTCTACGTAACGCCTCTGACAACCGACCCGAGCCGAACCCATGGAACGCAGCCCGTCTCCAAAGATTCTACGCCTAGCGCCGGACTCAGAGTTCGTCTCCCTCCCCCGCCCACCTTTTACATTTTCGCTGTCTCTTGTTCTCCTCCTCCTTTCCTTTTTTTAGTAAAAGCCTTTGACGGGATGATCTGTGCATTGTTCGCACACACTTGATGTGCTACTCGCACTCATTATACCTGGGGGCTTCTTCAACAGAAGCTTATTTATACGGGCTTCATGCCCAACACATGTGTCCTACTTCCGCATATACCTTTTATTCACCATTATATGCATCGATATGACTTAAGTTTTGGCCAAGCTGGGTTGCCTGGCTCCTGTGCTTACCCCTACGTTCCCGATTGTTCGGCTAGGAGGTAAAGGGAGCAACTCTGTGATTGTTACTGCCGGGTCAGTCGGATGTGTACCTCAGACTGGGTGAAGCCGAAAGCTAGCGTTCTTAAGGGAATATTCGGTCGGTGACTTGAAAGATGATTTATTACTTATTTAACTTATCTGCCCCCAGATGCTTTTTCTGCTCTCTTCGCAGTACGGACATGCACCTTAGGGCATGCCTCCCAGGGAAAGGAACCCCTAACAGAACTATTCTCCTTGGAAGATGTTTCTTACTAACCATGTAATATAACATAACTAGTTGGGCACTTGTCTGATAAAGCACTAATGACCCCTACACCTAGTCTCCATGCATGCCCCGGTTTTTTCATAACCGAGAAGGTATTCGGACACACTCCGGACTCTAGGGTCCCGAGGTCGAAGCGAAAAGGTCGGCAAAGACAAACGATCTACAATCCGGCTAGAAGGCATTTTACATGTCATTTTAAAATACATCGTTGACTGATTGTACTCCTCTTCAATCCCGTCTAACAGGCTGTCTAATTTACAGTCCCGTTGGAAATACTTAGCGGCCAACTCTACTTGGACGTACATTAAGCTCACAGGGATCTCCTTCCCATCGGGCCCCACAGGTCTGACCTCGGCCATGTGGTTTTGATCCGCCTTCTTGTACCGTGTCTTCACCATGGCCCAGGAATCCCTGGCGCCTTGACGGCAGGCCAATATCTTCCACAGACGGAAGCGCTGTCGTGCTCCCTGAAGCTTCTCTGCAAGCCCTTCAAGGTCTTCGGGTAGGGAGACGGACGGCCATAAGGCCTGGGCGATGCCACTCATCGCTTGCCGAACACGTTCGTGTAGTTGCATCAGCTCGGGGAGTTGGTCACCCGTTGAACCGGGCATTTCCTCTGCAGGGCGACCTGTGAGCACACCTAAAGACACATTTCTATCAATCGACTTCCTCGCCGAACTCTTCTTTTCAAAGGAGTTTGCTCAAGAACTTACTATAAATGCCGCGACGAAGCTGCTGATTCTCCTTCATGGAGCCAGACAGTTGGGACCGAACACTTTTCAGCTCTTCTCCCAGCTGGGTGTGGGTATCTTGGAGTTTGTTCCTCTCCTGCTGCACCTTCATAAGCACCCTCTCACCGGCCTTCAGCTGGCGCAGTAGCTGTTGCTTGTCCGGATCTAGTCCGGCACCCTCTGCAATATTATTGTCAGACTTACACACACGCCGCACTTTATTAACTACTTATCTTTTCGAAGTATGTATTACCAGCAGGGGTCTCTATGGCTCCCCCTGTGGCGGCCAGTGCGGCCTCAAGTTGGGCCTTGCACTCTTGAAGCTCCTGGGACAGACAGGTATTCTTCTCTGTAAGATCCTGCAAATACAAATGATCCTTAAATCAGTTATTCTAACTATTTTAAGTCTCGGGGGCTACTGGCATATATAACTATTAAAATTCCTCACCCGTATGTCTTTCACATACTGCTCCGTGGCTCTGGTTAAACCATCTCGAGCGGCACGGAGGTGCGCGTCTCCCGCATTAAAGGCACTCAGTGCCTCCGGAGAGAAACACACGTCACGAAGAACCGTCCGGCGGCGCCTGTGATTCATGGCGCTCTCCACCTCAGACCTGGTGGCGGACAGCCTGTCGGCATCCTCCGTTGGAGGAGCATCCGGCTCATGCCTTGTGTTCGCCTCCCCTTCCGGACCACGCATTGGAGCATGGCTGGTGGAGGCTTGACTGGCAACCTCTCCGGACACTGTCCGGCGAGCGCTCTTTCTCCTGGAAAAATCATGAGCGTTAATATACCTCATAGGGATCTTCCCCTTAAAAACGGCGGTGCGCCGTACCATTGTGGCAACGTTTCGATTCGCGCCGCACTCCTCTTCCGCCTGCTGGGCCGAACTGACCCTTGTTGGTCAGCCGCCGCGGGTTCGGCTTCCCGCCTTAAAGGCGCCTCCTGCGGAGCATCGTTGGTACACGGTGGTCAGAAATAAGCATGGACCAAGTAATGGTGTCAGGACTCCGTCGTGGTCAGCTGCGAAGCTGGAGATAAACCGGGGTAGTCAGCCGTAATGGCGACTAGAGCATTATCCATGCTAAGTTGGTGGAACACCCTGTCGATCAGCTCCACCTTTATGTCCGGGTCCTCTTCGGAGGCCGGATCAAGGGATGGTCCCAGATCCTCGGGCTGTGGAGTCAGGCTTTGTATGCCCTCCACGTCCCGGTGCAGCTCCTGCGTCAAAATCACAAAGTGAGACACTTGACTTTGGAAATATGGATCGGATAGATAAACGTCCGCTTACCCAGCTCCGAGGGTTATTCATGGAGAATCCATTCAATGGACTCGTGCCGAGGAAGTCCTCCTTCTCCCCCTTGTACAAGCCGGACAGGATCTTCACCAGATCGGTGGCCGATCCCGGCCCCTTGCGGCCATGACGGGTGGCGTCATCCTCCCCGTTGAAATCCCACATGGGGTGGCCCCTATATTGGAGCGGCTGCACCCCTCGCATAATGCACGTGGCCATGACTCCAATCATGGTCAATCCGGAGTGGGCCAGTAACCTAATCCGGTCCATCAGAGAATGGACGCTCCCCTCATCTTCCCATTGAGGGCTCCGCGGGCGCCAACTCAGGCATTTCTTCAAGGGAGCTTTGCTGAACTCCGGGAGGCCGATCCGAACTGGATCCGGCAGTGGGGCGTCTTCCATATAAAACCATTCCGAAGGCCAGTCTTCGGACGCCTTCTTCGGGGTTCCGGATAGATATCCGGTCCCGGCGATGCGCCATATTTCGGCTCCGCCCACTTGATATATCGACCCCTCGTGAGAACGGGGTACGAGGCAAAACAATCTCTTCCATAGCCCAAAATGAGGCTCGATGCCCAAGAACAGCTCGCAAAGAGCCACAAAACCCGCGATGTGCAAAATAGAGGTAGGTGTAAGGTGGTGAAGCTGGAGTCCATAGAACTCCAGGAGCCCCCGGAGAAACAGATGTATGGGAAATCCGAGTCCCCTTATTAGATAAGGGACGAAGCATACCCGCTCTTCTCTGGAGGGATTGGGGACGCTCTCCGCCTGCTTTCCACCCTTGTAGGTGGCCAGTCCGGCTCGAACTGGAACCATGAAGGCCGGGGGAAGATATCCGGCTAATTGGAGCGCCACTAGCTCGCTATGCGGGACTGAACATCTCCTCCAATCTCCTGGCTGAGGGCTAGGGGCGCGAGAGGAGGAGCCGCGTCGACTATCCATGATGGAATGGATCTTTGTCAGAGGCGCTTCGATGAGTACTTGCGGAAGGATGATGGTGTGAGTTGGATCTAGATCCTCGCCTCTCTTATAGGCAGCTCATTCGCGCGGCTGGGGGGTAAAACACAAAGATACCCTAGCTTTTCGCATTCATACGACACGTGGAAGAAGGCCATTATTGGACGTGGAAGCCAAGGAGTGCAACATTTATAAGGAAGCTGGACACTATTCAGGAACTTGGAATTTGAAGGAGAACCCGCCTTGCAACGCTGAAGACAATATACGCGCCGGACTCGTCGTCATTGAAGCCTGGTTCGGGGGCTACTGAGGGAGTCCTGGACTAGGGGGTGTCCGGATAGCTGAACTATCATCATCGGCCGGACTCCGAGACTATGAAGATACAAGATTGAAGACTTTATCCCGTGTCCGGATGGTACTTTCCTTGGCGTGGAAGGCAAGCTTGGCAAGACGGATATGTAGATTTCCTACCATTGTAACTGACTCTGTGTAACCCTAGCCCTCTCCGGTGTCTATATAAACCGGATGGCTTTATTCCGTAGGACAGCACAATCATACCATAGGCTAGCTTCTAGGGTTTAGCCTCCTTGATCTCGTGGTAGATCTACTGTTGTAATACCCACATCATCAATATCAATCAAGCAGGACTTAGGGTTTTACCTCCATCAAGAGGGCCCGAACCTGGGTAAAACATCGTGTCTCTTGTCTCCTGTTACCATCCGCCTAGACGCACAGTTCGGGACCCCCTACCCGAGATCCGCCGGTTTTGACACCGACAGGTAACACGGAGGAAGGCTTCGCATACGACAATGAACGATGAGATGTGGAGGATGGACTCCGGATCCAAGTCATGAAATTCCAACCCATAATAAAACATGAGCCCCCTCATGAAGGGGTCCGTCGGGAAGCCTAGCCCCCGAAGAAAGTGAGACACGAACACTACGCTGTTGCCGGGCTTGGGAGTGGGAATAACCTGCCCTTGGGTAGGTAGCCTATGCGAGATTTCACCAGTTAGATACCTGGCATCTCTTAACTTTAGCACATCTTCCTCCGTAACGGAGGAAGGCATCCACCGGCCTTGCAGGTTGGAGCCGGACATCATCGAAGGTCCGAAGCGCCTGAATCTGGAGCTTTGGGTGTTGGAACTCGAGGCGAGGGGCGGATTCGATTGAGATTGAAAGAAAGGAGCGGGGCCTTGGTCTCTTTATAAAGAGGTTGAATACCAAGAGCCTTCCCCGTGACCGTTCGGGACCCGCCCTCGATAGAGGGGGCATGCCAACGGGCATGATTGGGTTACCCACGCCCGTATTGATGAGAATCCCGGAATAAGGGGACACGATCTCTGCTTCGACAAGACGTGCCAAGGAAACCGCCTCGCTAAACGCGCTGAGGTGGGACAACAAAACGATTCGAATGAAGGCTTGGCCACGGCATGATGTCGCGCTGCGGAATACATCAGCAGATTAGATTCATCCAAATGTTATTCTCTCTACGGTGGTATGTGGAACTTATTTTGCAGAGCCGGACAGTATCCTTGTGTTCAAAATCTTCTATGAAGTATTCGGAGGAGGAACCCTCCTTGCAATGCCGAAGACAATATGCGCGCCGGACTCATCGTCATTGAAGCCTGGTTTAGGGGCTACTAAGGGAGTCCTGGATTAGGGGGTGTCCGGATAGCCGAACTATCACCTTTGGCCGGACTCCTGGACTATGAAGATACAAGATTGAAGACTTCGTCCCGTGTCCGGATGGGACTTCCCTTGGCATGGAAGGCAAGCTTGGCGATACGGATATGTAGATCTCCTACCATTGTAACCGACTCTGTGTAACCCTAACCCTCTTCGGTGCCTATATAAACTGGAGGGTTTTAGTCCGTAGGACGAACAACAGTCATACCATAGGCTAGCTTCTAGGGTTTAGCCTCTCTGATCTCGTGGTAGATCTTCTCTTGTACTACCCATATCATCAATATTAATCAAGCAGGAGTAGGGTTTTACCTCCAACGAGAGGGCCCGAACCTGGGTAAAAACATCGTGTCCCTTGTCTCCTATTACCATCCGCCTAGACGCACAGTTAGGGACCCCCTACCCGAGATCCGCCGGTTTGGACACCGACAAGTACTACAGTACGCTTCTGGCCATCTGACACCGATTGAACTGCTGCATGTCCACCGCGTGCGGGAGGGAGAGCGTGTAGCGAAAGCTTCTCCTAGTCTTGCCAGCCACCACGCTCATGGGCGAGGGAGGGATGATCCTGCCTTTGCGTGTATGACAGGTGGGCCCGACAGGTGTGTGGCCAACCTGTCATACAACCAAAGGCAGGTGCAGTTAAGTCCGCGAGGGAGACGAAAATCAAACTTCTCATTGATGGACGAGTAGACGCGACACATCAAAGCACTGCACTTGATATATTTCAATAACTTGCGTTTACCAATGCATTAATTACAATGCATGCATGCATGCCGTGACTCTTCTTTTGATACTTGCATGTGTTGATTTAATGCACCTTGAAGTAGTACTCCCTCCGTTCCTAAATATAAGTCTTTGTAGGGATTCCATTATGAATTACATACGGATGTAGTATATAGATGCATTTTAAGTGTGGATTCATTCATTTTGCGCCGTATGTAGTCCACCTAGTGAAATCTCTATAAAGACTTACATTTAGAAACAAAGGGAGTATAAAATATGTGACGGTAAAGCTTTGTAATACCCCGGCCCAAGTCGAGAGATGGTTGTGCACGAGGAGGGCGAGATCATGCAGACCGAACAGGAATAGGACCCAACGATGGAGCTTTCTAAGGTCTCGATGGACCTCACTGTGCTCCACTGCCCCATGTGCCTCCACCCCTTGACGCATCCAGTGTATGAGGTTCGAATACACCTTGTCCGTTCGGCTGATTGAGCAAGGTGCAGGTTTCTTGATTGATGTGCTGTTTGATTGATTTTTCCAGTGCAAGGGAGGGCACCTGGCCTGCGCGGACTGCCGTGTCGAGCGCCCCGGGAACCAGCGGCAGTGCCAGAAATGCGAGTGCGGCGGTGGGTTTGACATGCGGCACACGGCGGTGGACTCTGTCCTTTTGTCGGTGAGGGTGGAGTGCCCGCACGAAGGCTGTGGGCTCTACGTCACTTACCACAAGCTCGCCGATCACCAGAGCGTGTGTCCGCTCGCGCCCTGCAAATGCCCCGTGCCCGTCTGCGGCTGCGAAGGCCCACCGCCGGCGCTCTACCACCACATCAGCACCGCGCATCCCATGCCCGTGCACAGGATCCAGTACGGCAAGGTGCTCCAGCTGCAAGTGCCACTATTGGAGCCACGCCTCTTGCTGTTCACGGAGGAGGACCACCGCGTGTTTTTCTTGGTCGGTGGCGTGCTCGACATCGGCGCGCCTATCGCCGTGTCGGTCGTCTGCATCAAAGCGGGGGCGTCCCCACTGCTGCACTACTTGGCCAAGCTCTGGGCGAACGGCCCGCCGGGGGAGCCCAAAGGCACGACCTACGCCGTCAAGTTGGAAATGGAGGTGACAAGAGCAAGGAACCCGGCGACATCGACGTGCAGGAGCTGACCTTCTTGACAGTTCCACCCAAGCTGCTGGCCGGGGCTAAGCTTGTGTCCTTCCACATTCAGATTGACAAGCTCACGTCCTAAATGTTTCGACAGTGCCTTCTATTTATCTTAGTAATATGGTAATATAGGGATTACCTTGGTCTACTTTAGCTTAAGAAATGGTGGGTTTTGGTGGCGATGCAGCAATTACTTCGACATCAGATCAGTAATTTCCAACAGTCGAACGGAAATTTTGTGTCTGTTGGATATAAAGTTCCTTTGGGTAAGAAGTACTACTTGTCATCAAAATGGATAAAAGGAGAGGTATGTAGATGTATTTTAGTTCTAGATACGTCCCTTTTTATCCATTTTGATGACAAGCACTCCCTCCGTTCCACAATACATGCCTTCCATTTGTCAAAATATAGATGTATCTAGACATGTTTTAGTATATTGGTACATCCATGATAGAGCCAATCAGATGGTTGAGAACACTACAATTTGTAGCTACAAATGCGTGTGTGACTCCCAGATGCAGAGGCCGGGGGTCATCATCCTCCTTTTCGAGAAAAAACAGACGCGTGTGTGAGAGGACAAGTGCGTGCGTGCACCTCTTCTCTTTCTGTATAACGTACTACTAAACTCAGAGTACAAGTTTTTGTGCGTGGCACGATGGTGCGTGCAAGAAGTCCCGAGAGATAGGTTTAATAATGCGTCTGAAAAAAGGACTAGCCTAGAGCTTGCCACGCGGCTATTCCTGCCGAACGCCCCATTAACCGTAAGATATGTATACGACGGTGCGAGTTATTGCATGTACACAGCAGTACTCCCTCCTTTCCGGTTTATGGTGAGGGGTGGAATATTTTTTGTAGTTTGCAAAAGCACCTAATTAATGCTCTTGTTTTTCTCAAAAAATTATGTATATCAATGCATTAACTGCAATGCATGCATGCATAAAGTACATGCATTGGTTAATTTTCTCTTAATACTTGCATGCTATGATTTAATGCACCTTGGAATCTAAACATGTGTTGGGGAACAACCAAATTGAGCCTTATAAAATGGAAAAACTAAAATTTTGAGATAAGCCCTATAAAACCAGAAAGGATGGAGTAGAAAAAGAAGTACTCCATCCGGGAATAGTGCCACACTTCGAAACTAGAACTGTCAATAAATTTTGAGCTTGCGTCTCGTCACATTCCAAATTACTCCATGCTATATTGAATTGCAAACCTATTCACAGCGTTCACAACCTAAACGGTTTCCCACTTAGGAGCGTATTAGTACCACGCTATATTGAATTCCAAACCTGTTCACACCAATCACAACCTAAACGGTTTCCCACTTAGGAGCGTATTAGTACTCGGTTATAAATACTAGTATGCCAAGATGACTGCACATTCCTCCTCAACTCTCATCCACAAAAACAAACAAGTCATTCAACATCCTTCCCTTGCGTCTGCCATGGCCAGCGTGAGTTCATCGAGAGATTGCCACCAAGGATAGGCAAGCATGGAAGCGGAAGCACGAGAGATGTCCCGCCTTGCTGCGAGAGCAGCCGACATGTCCCGCTGCGCGGAAGTAGCAGCACAAAGGTCCTGCCGCGCCGTTGATGCAGCAGACTGGTCCGGCCGCACCGCGGAAGCAGCAGAGATGTCCTGCCGCGCCATGAATGCAGCAAAGCGGTCCTGCCGCGCCGCGGTGGCCTGGGAAAATTTCTCGCGGGCAGGCGACGACTGTTACAGGCGCATGCATGCGATCATCCATAGCCAGATGGATCAGATCTCCGGCTTGGCGAGGTTGCAGGACGACGTGAAAGCCTCATTTGAACAGGCTACCGGCATCATCCGGCAACTAAGGGAGGGCAATGAGAGGCTCCGAGCCAAGCGCGACCAGCAGGAGAAGACCAGTGCCTTGTTGAAGAGGATCAGCGTCATCGTCAAGAAACTTATGGACGAGAATGACATGCTCCGCAACGAGCGCTAAAGCCTTGTGGAGGAATCCGTAGATGTTCTCAAGCAGCGTCTTGAGGACATGAAAGAGCTCATCGCCGCTCGCCGCGTAGACCAGTTCTCACGGCCTACAGCAACTCATCAAGAAAGTAGAGATCAGCGAGCCAGATCCTTGTCTTCCTTCTTCTTTTGCCCTTGTGTATTTCGGGCATAGCCACATGTGGTTTTTTTAATTATCTTTCTAATTATGTAAGACAATTAATCGTCCTTATCTTTCTGTGGAAGATCAATGTTGTCAGGCTGGAATGAAGAAAACTCTTGTTGTGGCGACCCTGGCGTTGCTGTTCTTCTAGTTGCTGCTGGGCTTCCTTCAGTTTCCTGGTTTCTTTTGGTGTAATAATCGGTTTAGGATGTGGATTGTGTCGTCGGTTGTGAAATGTTTGGTTCTAGCACAGATGTTTGGCCTTTGTTGGCCTCTTGGGATGTTGCAATTTCAATCTGGTAGCTTTTAGTCCTTCGTGTTAGGCTAGAGTTGTGCTGAACTTCTTGTGAATTGTGGTGGTTTTCAGCAATGAAAATCGGAAGGGGAAAGCCCTTCTTTGATAAAAAAAAGAAAATAATCGTCCTTATATATCCATCAGTCTTGCTATAAGTCGCAGTAGATGCTATATAGGTCCGTCGGATCTTACATCAAGATCCGTGCTTTCAGAGTTTCTTTTTTCTCTCTTAAATCTCAGTCGAGTGAGACATAGCCACGCCATTAAACAGAGGCTCATGTGCCATTAATGGAGACCTTGGAAGAGAGGTGGATGGCAGATGGAGGTCAAAGGGCTCTCCTCCCGATAAGCACGCGCAGGGGTCTGATCGCACGGCTCTCGTACTCAAATAGCTACCATGCACGACGCCTCCTAGCTAATAAAAATGGGGACACGTGGCGGCACGTAAATGGTACTAGTAAGTAGAACGCCCACGGTTTCAATAATACTTGTGTTTCTGATTGTAACATGACAACACTTGTTCCAAAATGACTTTGTTGATTGTTAATGTGTGCGCCTTCGCAAATTGGACTGCAAATTTACCACAGCAGGTTAGTGCCATGTCATGGCACCAAGCCAAGTTTCATTATTTTCATGCGTGTTTTGGATTTACAGGAATTAAAAAACTAAGTTTCTCAATGTTTCCAACCTAGCCACGACGCCCAGAATTTTGAATTTCATTCCCATTTCTTGCATGGAACCTAGAAATTTACCCCAAGGACAAAGATGTGATTTTTAAACCAACTTTGGTGCACTGGAACATGTGCTTGAATTTCAAATTTTAATTATGCACACAAAGGTGACACATTCCCTCCCAGAACCATGAGCCTTCTTGAGAGAAGCTCCGATTTGCAAGAAGCTTATACCAAAATTTGTTCCTATTCGGCCAATTTTTTTACCACGGCATGGTACTACCATGACATGACACCATGCCAAGTTTCATGATTTTAAAACCAAGTTTCTCAATGTTCTCGACCGAGCCATGATGCCTAGATTTTTGAATCTTATTCTCATTTTTTGCATGGGACCTACTCCCTCCTTCCATCTATATAGGACCTAATGTGTTTTTGAAGACAGCCTTTGACTATTGACAAGATTAATAGCACATGAGATGTATACTATGAAAATTATATTATTGGAAGCTCCTTTGACATACAAATTTGAAGGTATGCTTTGTGTAAGTTGCATGTCATATATTATTGCTCTAACGTTTGGTCAAAGTTAGCCTCGAAAAATGCATTAGGATCTATATAGATGGAAGGATGGAGTAGAAATTCACCCGAGGACACAAATGTGATTTTTCAACCAATTTTGGTGCACGGGAGCACGTGCTTGTAGTTCAAATTTGAATTATGCACATTAAATGACCAAAAACTCAATTAATGTGTAAATAAGGCCAAACGAAGCCAGAATAATTCCAAAATTTAACAGGGCACTCATGTAGTTCTATGTTGCCTTTGTAAATAAACTCAAGGGGGACAACGTATATCGTTTCGCACTCAAAGGTGGCACATTCCCTCTCTGAACCACGAGCCTTCTTGAGAGAAGCATCGGTTTGCAAGAAGCTTAAACCAAAATCTGATCCTATTCGGCCATTTTTTTTACCACAACATGGTAGTACCATGACATGACATCCATGCCAAGTTTCATGATTTTCAGACGTGTTTTGGATTTACACGAATTTTAAGACCAAGTTTCTCAATGTTCTTGGCCGAGCCACGATGCCAAGATGTTTTAATTTTGTTATCATTTCTTGCATGGGACCTAGAAATTCACCTGAGGACACAAATGTGATTTTTCAACCAACTTTGGTGCACGAGAGCATGTGCTTGTAGTTCAAATTTGACTTATGCACATTAAATGACCAGAAACTCAATTAATGTATAAGAATGACAAACGAACACGGAATAATACCAACATTTAACAGGGCACTAATGTAGTTCTATGTTGCCTTTGTTAAGAAACTCAAGGGAGGGGGCAGTGTATATCATTTCACACTCAAAGGTGGCACGTTCCCTCTTAGAACCACGAGCTTCCAAATCGGCCCAATTTTTTACCACAACATGTTAGTGCCATGACATGACACCATGCCATGTTTCATGATTTCCAGCCAACTTTTGGATTTACATGAATTTAAAATCTAAGTTTCTCGATGTTCTCGGCAGAGTCATGACGCCCAGATGTTTGAATTTTCTCATTTCTTCCATGGGACCTAGAAATTCAACCAAGGACACACATGTGATTTTTCAACCCACTTTGGTGCACCAGAGCATGTGCATGAAATTCCGGAGACTCAATTAAAGTATAAAAAGGCCAAATGAACCCGTAATAATTCCAAAATTTAACACGACACTCATATAGTTCTATGTTGCCTCTGTAAATAAAATCAGGGGGGAGGCAGCGTATATCGTTTCGCACACAAAGGTGACACGTTCCCTCTCGGAACCACGAGGCTTGTTGAGAGAATCTCCGGTTTTGCAAGAGGCTTATACCAAAACTTGTCCCAATTCAGCCAAAAATTATACGTATGAAAACAGGGTTTAGATTATAACGAACATCTTGCTACCTAGACCAATAATGTACTAGGATTTGACTTCAACATAAAATGGATACAAATATTTGAATTGGAGAGCGTATGGTACATGTAGTTCATAGTGAAATATGATTACTGCTATATGCATGTCTTTTTGTTATCAAGATAATATTTAAATTATTGTATAACTTGACAACAATCATATTCAAATAAGGAAAATTGATTCAAATTTAGTCCATATGGTACACGACAATATATATGTTCACATGGTGGAGTAAAATGTTCATATATGATGGAAGATTAAAATGTATGACTACATCAATTATAAACCGCAAGGTCACCTAATGATATATTCGAATTCAACATAACGTGGATTCAAAAAATGAAATTCGAGATCATGGCATCTGTAATCATATAAAAAGGGACATTACACTTTCTTTGGTGGGTGTCGGTGTCAAAACCGGCGGATCTCGGGTAGGGGGTCCCGAACTGTGCGTCTAGGCGAATGGTAACAGGAGACAAGGGACACGATGTTTTACCCAGGTTCGGGCCCTCTCGATGGAGGTAAAACCCTACATCCTGCTTGATTAATATTGATGATATGGGTATTAAAAGAGTAGATCTACCACGAGATCAAGGAGGCTAAACCCTAGAAGCTAGCCTATGGCATGATTGTTGTTCGTCCTTCGGACTAAAACCCTCCGGTTTATATAGACACCGGAGAGGGCTAGGGTTACACAGAGTCAGTTACAATGGTAGGAGATCTACATATCCGTATCGCCAAGCTTGCCTTCCACGCCAAGGAAAGTCCCATCCGGACATGGGACGAAGCCTTCAATCTTGTATCTTCATAATCTTGTAGTCCGGCCAATGATGATAGTTCGGCTATCCAGACACCCCCTAGTCCAGGACTCCCTTAGTAGCCCCTGAACCAGGCTTCAATGACGACGAGTCCGGCGCGCATATTGTATTCGGCATTGCAAGGCGGGTTCCTCTTCCGAATACATCATAGAAGATTGTGAACACCAGGATAGTGTCCGGCTCTGCAAAATAAATTCCACATACCACCGCACAGAGAATAATATTTACATAACTTCAATCTGCTGACGTATTTCATGGCGTAACGTCACACCACGGCCAAGCCTTTACTCGAATCTTTTTTACTATACCTCCTCAGCGCGTTTAGCGAAGCGGTTTCCTTGGCACGTCTTGTCGTAGCAGAGATCGTGTCCCCTTATTCCGGGATTCTCATCAATACGGACGTGGGTAACCCAAACGCGCCCGTTGGCCCGCCCCCTCCATCGAAGGCGAGTCCCAAACGGTTACGGGGATGACTCTTGGTATTCAACCCCTTTATAACGAGACCAAGGCCTGTTCATTTTCTTCAATCCTCAATCGAATCCACCCCTCACCCCGAGTTCCAACACCCGAGACTCTAGATTCGAGCGCTTCGGACCTTCGACAATGTCCGGCTCCGACCTACAGGGCCGGTGGATGCCTTCTTCCGTCACGGAAGAGAACATGCTAAAGTTGAGAGACGCCAGGTATCTAACCTGCGAGATTTCGCATAGGCTGCATGCCCAAGGGCAAGTCATTCCCACCCCCGAGCCTGGTGAGAGCGTGGTGTTCGTGTCTCTCTTCCGTCGGGGTTTATGCTTCCCAACGGACCCTTTTGTGAGGGGGCTCATGTTCTATTATGGGCTAGAGTTCTATGACTTGGCTCTGGAGTCCATCCTCCACATCTCATCTTTCATTGTTGTCTGCGAAGCCTTCCTCCGCACTACCCCTCACTTCGGATTGTGGCTCAAGACCTTCAACATCTAGCCGAAGATGATCGAGGGGCGACAGGCAGAGTGCAGAGGGGCAGTCATAAGCAAGAGGGCCGATGCTCCATGGCCCAAGGGCTCCTTTCAAGAGGAGCTTGGTTTGTGGCAACAGGAGTGGTTCTATATCACCGCTCCCAGGGGCACCAGGCAAGTGGCGCCACCTGCCTTTCGCCCGGGCCCTCCACAGCGGCTGGCATCGTGGGTCAACAAAGGGCTTGACTGGGGGCCGTCCAAGGATGTACCAATACTGCAGGTCCGGATTCGAGACCTCCAAGAGAGGGGATCACTCTGGTCGTAGTGACGCAGGTCATGCTAATCCGGTGCCTTCTGCCCTGCAAACGTCGCCCTCTCTGGCTGTGGGAATTAAATCCGGAGGGACCGCGAGCTCTCCGCCACCTCATGGGTGCGACGCCCATGGAGATGTATAAACTGTTCTTCGGACCACAAGAGATGTGTCTGGACTTGACCGAGGATGCTGGCCTAAGCTGCAATCGTCCGGATACTCAATTAAGTAGTTCCCTTGCCCGAACGTGCTATCCGTATATTCATCATAATTCTCGCTCTTTTAAAAAGCTGTCCTCTGAACAGGAGTGGATAGCAAAAGCAAAGCTAATAAGGTGTCCGGCCCCCCTCCCTAAGACCACGCAGGATCCCGTTTTAGCCAGGATGCTAGAGGCTGTGTCTTTAGAAGAGGGCGAAGGGGGAAACAGGGAAACTACTGCCTCTGCTAAAGAGGCTCTCAAGAAAGGGGGGATCGAGAATCCCTCCCTCCAGGGGGAGAAGAGGGCCGCTTCCGAAGATCCGGAGGTCAAGGCCTCAAAGTGGGGGAAGAAATCTTCACCGGAGGGTCCTGCGCCAGGGGAAACCCCGGCCGCACTATTTCCCCAAGGGAATCGGCCCTCCAGCAAGCCGTAGGTAGAAAAGAGGAGTTTCATAATAAGGGACATCCCTGTTTTTATTTCTGAGGATAACCGAAGTTCTTACCTTGTAGTTCGGATCTCAGCCCTTCTCAGCAGAGCTCATCTTCGGGGGATCTTCGTCCGGAGATGATGGAGAGCGAGACGCCTCCATCTGCCGCACCGTCAGGCGGGGCGGACGACCCTGAGGTGTCGGCGCGGAGGGTCTCCCCGAGTCCGGCGGGTCCGGAGAGTTCGGCACCAACTGGTGTACGGCCGGAGGAGCTGAAGGATCTGCTCGAGAGGGCGTCTATCCCAGAAGATCGCCGTACATTAATGGGTACGGTGATTGAATGGATTTCATCCACTGAGAGCGGGTTGCATGAGGCCGTCAGAAGTTTACTGACGGGGTTTGAGGTACGTAAAAATGACCAAACTTTTTGACAGTTTTGCGCTTAGAATGCACCCTGTATAGATAGTAGCCCCTGAGACTCGGTATGTTGGCGAGAACGTCAGCGTGCCGACGATCATAATCTCAGTTATAAGGTATCGTTCTTCCCGTACAGGTGGCGGGGCGTTCGGTGGCCGGCCGGACTGATGCAGTTGCCGAACTGAAGCGGCAACTTGACATTGCGGATGCGGACATTGCGCTGGTCAATAAACGGCTTGATGAGTCACAAGGTAGGTGGCTTCTCCGTGGTCACCTGGTCAAGCAGCTGATGCCCACGCCTGACAATATGTATGCTTGATACAGATGGTGCCGCTGCTGTGGAGGAGCTTCGGGCGGAGCTTGCCCGAGTCAAGGAGCAAGCCAGAAAGAGTGATGCGGCTGCCTCGAAGGCGGCCGAAGAGCTAAAAGCCGAAAAGGCTGCTCACTGCCGAAGCAAGGAGGAGATGGCCGAAATGGCCGTGAAGCTGAAGGATGCTACCGACCGCTATGAGTTTCTTGAAAGAGAACGCCGAGCGGAGCAGGAGGCCCTGAAGAAGGCCACTGCCGAAGCCAAAGATGCCCGCTCCATGATGAGGGCTATAAAGGAGGAGCTGCGTCAGGCCGGGGATATTGCGGCTGGAAAGCCCTTTCTGCTGCGTAGGAAGTTTACGGACCCGAAGTATGCTTAGTTGGGCCAGTTGTGGGGTGCGGAGGATGCTTATCTGAATTTGGCAGTGAGTGCAGCGGACGCAGTCTCGCACTTCCGAGGCCAAAAGGATCACGGAATGGAAGAACTTTTTTGGTCTCAATTCCATAATCCGGAGCGTACACTTCCTTTAACCGATCGGTTGGCTGAGTGGGCTAAGCTGAACAGGTTATCCGGACTTGCCATGAAGGATGTCGTGGCTCATCTGTGGCCGGAAAGGCCCGAGCAGAAGAGTTATTTTGGCTTGGTGTAGCAGTTCCTTGATGCGGTGCCGCATATCAAGGTGATGAAGCGGTCGGCATGCATAGAGGGTGCACGGCTGGCTCTCGCCCGTGTCAAAACATACTGGGCGGAGATGGAGGCCACCGACGTTGCAACCCGGGATTCGGACAGAAGCCGATTACCCGCCGAGCACTATTTTGGGGAAGTCCTGCAGGCCGCTCGTTTAATAGAGTCGCAGTGCTCGAAAAACATTATGTTTAAATGACATGTATGATTTGTGAAACCGTGTTTCAAATATATAATATAAGGGCTTTTTATACTTGTGCGTTCAAGCATTGAAATACCACCTGTGCGGTCGTTAATGTATATGTATATATAACCTGAAAGATGGCAGTCTTCGGCTTCAGCCCCCACGCACATAGTGTGGGGGTGTTTGCAAAAAAGCGCATTTTCACACTTAATCCAACGTCTTGGTCCTGTGAAGGAGGTGATAGCGTAGCAAACTAGGCAACCGGACTATAATGCTTTACCACTTTCACTTAGCCATAGGAGTTCGATGGTGGGGCTACGATATAGCCCCTAGGGGCACCGCGCTCTCCGGATTCGGGGCGCGTGTGTGCCTGACCGGGAAACGGTCCTTCGTCAAAGCAGAGGAATTCTAAACATTCCGATGGTCGATCGAGTGGTTGACCAGTCTCTCGCTACATCATGATAGTCAGTTTTCGGCTTTCTCTACTGAGGTGCTCACCAGGCCGAACCGGGGCACAATTGCAGTAGTTCTCCTGGTGCCGCGTTAGCCAATAGAGCGGAATGTAAGGCAGCAAAACACAGGAGCCGGGCAAACCCAACATTTGACCAAAGACACGATTCAGAGCTGATGCATATAAGGCCCAACTAGAGACGCCGAACACTCCCTAAGGTATTCGGTCTTTATGAAGACGGGCAAACAATACCCTAAGCCCCTAGTGTCCAGGTACACGCGAAAACTTCTGACGCGGCTGATGCCAAAACGCCAGCCTCCTCCTCGGTTATGATAAAAAAAAGGGGGATGTGTATCAACAAGAGACAGTAAAAAAGGTTTACACAGGGTCTTAATCTGAAAAGAATCCTTGCAACGGGTCCCTGCTGCACGTATGCGCATGTGTCTCCATTGTGCTGTATCCTGGACGGGTGTAGCACGTTGTTCATCTGTAAAAGAGAAGAACTTATTTTGAAAAAAGGTTGTGCGAGAAATGTATATTTTAAAAAAAATAAACAGAGTATGATTCAAAAACTTAATAAAATTGAGCTTTATTGGCTCTGTATCGTGCAGCCCCTTGTAAAGGGGTACGCGACTGGTAAGCCCCTTGTTTATTTATGCCGGACTCGCCTAATCGTGTCCGGGGTCTGAATGACTTGTTTAGGGGCTTTGATCAGCAAAGCCGGATTAGTGTGCAGCTGTCAAAGCAGTCTCACGTTCTTCCGTAGTCGAGGAACACTCGAAGTTACCCTTTAGTGAGATGATGCCGCGTGGACCGGGCATTTTAAGTGTAAGAGACGCGTAATGCGGTATTGCGTTAAAGCATGCGAAAGCTTCGCGTCCCAATAGTGCTTGATAGCTACTTTTAAATGGGGCGATATGGAAGATTAGCTTTTCGCGACGGAAGTTGTCGGATGAACCGAAGACAACTTCTAGTAGTAAAGAGCCCGTACAATTGGCATAAGGGCCTGGTGTCACTCCTTTAAAGAAGTGTTGCTATGGCAAATTTTTGTAGGGTCTATCCCCATCCTACGGATTGAGTCCTGGTATAGCAGGTTTATATCGCTGCCGCCATCCATTAGGACTTGTGTAAACTGTAGCCCGTCGATTATAGGATCTAATATCAAAGCAGTCCATCCTGCGTTTTGAATACTTCTGGAGTAATCCTGATGGTCGAAAGTAATTGGTTTTGACATCCAGTTTCGGTACTCCGCTGGGGTGGACCGGGCGGCGCGTACTTTAGTAGGTGCCGCCCTATTTTTCCTTGTTATCACTTGAAGTGAATTCACTATTTTTACTTCTTGTGGGAAAGTCTTTTGTCTCATGGCGCTCTGCTTCTGGGGTTCGTTGTCGTCCTCACTTGGTGCGTCGAGCCCCTTGTGTTCGGCGTTAAGTCGGCCGGACTGCTTGAAGACCCAACAATCTCTATGGGTATGGTTTGCAGGCTTCCCAGGGGTACTATGGATTTGACATATCTTGTCCAAGATTTTGTTTAGATTGGATAGCTCCTCACGGTTGTCCTTAAGAGGCACTGTTTTGTTGTTCGGCCGAGAGCTTTTGAACCCAGCGTTAACTGCCGTGCACTTTGGGATATTTTCCTTATTCCAACGCTGGTCTTTTCTGCATCGTGTTTTCCCGTTTCCATCTCTGACCTCGGATGTACTCGGGTCGCTGGTGCTGCATCTTGCCAGCCAGGTATCTTCTCCCGCGCAAAAGAGGGTCATTAGGCTTGTTAATGCGGCCATTGTCCTTGGCTTTTCCTGGCCGAGGTGTCTGGCGAGCCATTCGTCTCGGACGTTATGTTTGTAGGCTGCTAAGGCTTCGGCGTCCGGACAGTCGACTATTTGGTTCTTTTTGGTAAGGAACCTGTTCCAGAATTTGCGGGATGACTCTCCAGGCTCTTGGGTTATGTGACTTAAATCGTCTGCATCCGGAGGGCGGACATAAGTCCCTTGAAAATTTGCCCGAAATGCGTCCTCGAGCTCTTCCCAACTTCCAATGGTATTTTCTGGGAGGTTTTTGAGCCAATGCCGGGCTGGCCCTTTGAGCTTGAGGGGTAGGTATTTTATGTCGTGGAGATCGTCTCCTCTAGCCATATGTATGTGTAGGATGTAATCCTCAATCCAGACTCCGGGGTCTGTTGTTCCGTCGTATGCCTCTATGTTTACGGGCTTGAATCCCGCTGGAAATTCGTGATCCAGTACCACATCGGTGAAACATAGGGGGTATGCTGGCCCCTGTATTTAGGTGTGCCATTATTTTCGAACACTCATCGTGTTGTTTTGCTCCCAGGAGCCTTCCTTCTTGGCCCATAGATGGACCTGACCGGGCTATCCTTTTGGTGCAGATCCTTATGCGGACCGTGTGTCAGCTTGTGTGCGGCACCTCTTGCCGCTCTATGTTTGTCGTGTGGTCGTCCATCCGACCGGGCGGCCTCTTTGTTCTTTGATTGTGGGGGCTCTACGGCCTCCTCGTCAAATTTGGGTAGTAGTTTGCGCTTCGGGTAGCTCTTTGTTTGGCGACTATCGTCGTATTTCTCTGCGGTGTTCAGTACCTTGCTCCATCTCATTCTGTGTACGTATTCCGCTATTTTGAGCTTCCGCTTCTGCTTCTTCAGACTTTGTGCGATGGCGACGAGCCTTTTGTGGAGGTTCTTCTGTTCCAATGACGTGTCCGGCGTGAGATTGTCCGGACTATTATCTTCACCGGGGACGGATTGTCTATCTAGATTGTCCTGTTTGGATGGTTGCTCGAGGGCATGTTCGTCGTCCACCAGTTCGCCCTGCTCTATGGCTGGGTCTGTATGTGTGCTGTCTTTGTCGAGGCGGGACTTTGAGCGGCGCTTACGTCGCTGCTTTGACTGTTTTTCGAGGGAATTATCCTTCACAGCGTCCCGTTGTTCCTCGTTGTCGCTTCCTTTAGGAGTATCCACCATGTATACATCGTGAGTTGAGGTGGCCTTCCCGTGCCCTATAGGCGCTGGTTCTTCGTCGTCTCCGGCATCGTCGTCCATACTGTCGATGTCTTTGGAGTCAAAGTCGAGCATGTCGGTTAGATCATCGATAGTGGCTACAAAGTGGGTGGTGGGTGGGCGTAGAATTTCTTCGTCGACCGCATCCCAACCTTCCAGACCATAGTCCGGCCTGGGCTCTCCTAATAAAGAGAGAGACTTTAGTAAATTCAGGATGTCGCCAAAAGGCGAGTGCTGGAAGATGTCCGTGGCGGTGAACTCCATGATCAGCGCCCAATCGGATTCAATTAGTAGAGGCGCGGGAGTTACGGAGTCCGGTGAGGAGTTCGGCACCTCGGAGTCACGAGCTTCACAAGGGATAGGGTCGGTATTCGGCTCCATCGCCGTAGAGGTAGCAGCCCACGAGGCGGTGTCTAGGCACCCATCCTCGATCGGTGCAGTCGGCTCCGAGTTAAGGGTCGGAGCGGACTCTTGTGCGGCCTCCAGGACACTGTCCGGCGGCCGAGCTAGGTCATGCCCATCGTGACAGTGCGACGCGCTTGGCTGTGGCTCGAATCCGTCGAAGATCAAGTCTCCGCGGATGTCGGGTGTGAAGTTCAAACTTCGAAATCTGACCTGATGGCCAGGGGCGTAGCTTTCGATCTGCTCCAGATGGCCGAGCGAATTGGCCCGCAGTGCAAAGCCGCCGAATACAAAGATCTGTTTGGGGAGAAAAGTCTCACCCTGGACCGCGTTGTTGTTGATGATCGAAGGAGCCATCGGGCCTATGAGCGACGACACAAAGGAACTCTCAATGAAAGCACCATTGTCGGTGTCAAAACCGGCGTATCTTGTGTAGGGGGTCCCGAACTGTGTGTCTAGGCGGATGGTAACAGGAGACAAGGGACACGATGTTTTACCCAGGTTCGGGCCCTCTCGATGGAGGTAAAACCCTACGTCCTGCTTGATTAATATTGATGATATGGGTATTACAAGAGTAGATCTACCACGACATCAAGGAGGCTAAACCCTAGAAGGTAGCCTATGGTATGATTGTTGTTCGTCCTTCGGACTAAAACCCTCCAGTTTATATAGACACCAGAGAGGGCTAGGGTTACATAGAGTCGGTTACAATGGTAGGAGATCTACATATCCGTATCGCCAAGCTTGCCTTCCACGCCAAGGAAAGTCCCATCCGGACACGGGACGAAGTCTTCAATCTTGTATCTTCATAGTGTTGGAGTCCGGCCAATGATGATAGTTCGGCTATCCGGACACCCCTAGTCCAGGACTCCCTCAGTGGGAATTGATTTGTTTTTTCTTGTTGTTGAGGGAAGTGCGAACCGATTTGGAACTTTGCAGCGTAATCTTGTTCTCCCGATTTTTTTTACATTTTTCTTGTAGTTTTTTCAATGGCATCTATAGCAATATAGTAAAAGGGGACATGACTCTCTTGTGTCTTGTATGAATTGTTTTTTTTACACGTTAAGTTTGCTCTGCCGAACAAAGAATCCGCACCTTGTTATCCCGAAATTTTCAAGCTTGAGTATCTTTTATCTCACCTGCTTTGAAATCTTCAACCCGCGCTGCGCCTTGTTATCCCGAAATTTGGACGCACGCGAGAACTTCTTCCTCATCCGAAATCGCTCCCGCAGCCCAGACACACGACATCACCCTTCTACCCCCCAGCCGGAAATGAAGCTCCATGTCGCGGTGTCAAAACCGGTGGGGGTACGATGGTAACTTACCCTACATTTCGGACAAGCGCATCCCTAAGATTGCCTCCCCCCTCCCCCTTCGCCCCCCCATTCGTACACTGAGGCCGCCAGAACCCGCGAAACCCCACGCTCCTCCTCGGCCTCCCGACCGCCGCCCAGCCGGAGACTCTTCCCCGACTACATCGTCCAACGCAACAGCTCGCCGTCCCTCATCCACCGCACCAGATGAGGATCCATTGTTGATCTTGTCGTCCCGCCGGATCAGCCGCCCTGTCCTCCACCTCCAAGGAGCTGCCCCGACATTCGCCTCGTTTATCACGCCACCTCAATCCCCACAGTGCCGTCTTGACCTGCCCCACCGGAACCGCAGCACCCTCACCAATTCCTCCGATGAAGCCGAGGCCAACTCGGCGCCACCAAGGAGGTTCTGCACTCACCACTGCATTTTATCTTTTATTCGATCTCACCGGGCTGCCGGTGCTCGATGCCGAGCAGACATGGCATCTCCATCAACGGCGCTGTCGCCGGCCACATCATCCACGACGTCTCTCCCCCATGTCGTTGCTTCCTCGGCGGCGACTTCCACAACGGCACTAGCTACAGCGGCTCCAGCTCTCGCTCGCGCTGCGGCTCTATTCTTGCTGTCGGTCGCGCTGCTGCACTGCTCCTGCTTTCGTTCGTGTTGCTGCTATGCTCTTGCTCTTGCTTGCGCTGCTGCTGCTGCTGCACGACCTCCGGCAGCTACAGGAGTTGCTGCTTTAGCACTCGCTCACGGTGCTACTGCACGACTTTCTCTCTGCTAGTGCGTTCCCTGCTCGAGTGTCTGCTGATTTAGATCACTGCTTCTCTGCTACTAGTTCTCGAACGCCCTAAACATCTATTGCAATGCTTTGTTACTAGTTCAATCAGTTTCGACAGTAAAATTCAGTTTCGACTGTGAAGTTCATTTTCTTCAGTTAAGTTCAGAGCGAACAGTACTTAAAACATCTGTCAGAGCGGTCGTGGCGCGGCTGATGTGTTTTACATCTAGCATTTTTTGGTGATGTATTTTACATCATCTAATGCAGATGATATTAGGGTCCCACTTCAGATTAATGTTGTCTGTCTTGTCATGCTTCAGCCTCGTCGCCGTACACCTTAGCGGAGCTGCTCCAATGACGGAACCGTCCATCACAGTAGGCAGTACCCTCGGCGCCGTTTCCAGAGGCCTCGGATCTTCTTCCCCGCCTCCGACAGTCACACCAGCATCATCACCATCCTCCATGTCCAACCCAATGATGCTGAGGTCCACAAGGCTATGCCAAAGAGGTTGTACACTCGTCGCATCACTTTGTTTCTCCATTCCTCTGTTCTTCCAATTCATGTGAGCCAAACACCCAGGTTGACTGAAATCCTGTGTTTTTCCTGTCCCTGCGTTTATAGAATCCTCCAATTCTAAGGAGCCCTTACAGATTTACTTCATTTTCAGATTGGCGTCAAAGAAAACTTTGTGTGTTATGTCCTCCTCCTGCCGTGCCGTCATCCACCCCACCTGAGGTGCACCATCGACAGAAGCGTTCACTGCAGCAGAGATCCCCCCTGTAGACTTTCTTTGGCCACCTAAGATCATCTTCCCCATTGCTGGCAGCCACGCCAACTGCATTACCATCATCGACTGAGCAGATGAACCTGAGGACTACAAAGTTCCGGAAGAGAGGTCACAGTCTTTCGTGTTTGCTTATGTTATACATCGGTTATTATTACCTGATATTTTATCATTCAATCTTGTGTTTTCAATTGCCCATGGGTCTCATATCGAGCCAGCAACGAATAGTATATGTCTACTATCTGGTTCATTTGGGGTCTTCTATGTGGTTCATGTTGGGTGGGCAGCAAATAATAGATGATCCATTGTCTATCTTTTTAAACTGAAGCTATAATCTACCTGCTATCATTAGTTTTGGATCCATCCACTCATTTGCTACCATCAGTCTTGATTTTTGCATGCACCCCTTAGGCCTTACAAAATCTAACTATTTTTTTATTATGCATGTCAGATATTGTACACAATCGTACTGAACATGTAGACAAAAAGAGAAGACCGTTGTGTGCGAATATAATGTCATGCAGATGCTGCTCCATGGTGGGAGAAGTGCCCCCCCCCCCTCTCCTGCATTTCCAGATTGTATTCCAGAGGAAGATAACTTTTCAGATGGAGATTCAGATGGAGCCGACCACGCCTGTTTACCACCTGAGGTGTTTGCTCTAACCTGGCATGCTGATGTTGGTCATATCATGCATATGGCGCCTTGCATTGCTTACATTATACATCTTATATGTCATCGGCTTAGTTTAGATTTGCTTTGTGTGAATGCCACCTGCTTGGTTTCTATATCATACTCCCACCATTCTTAATATTTGTCTTTTTAGAGATTTCAACAAGTGACTACTTACGGAACAAAATGAGTGAATCTACACTCGAAAATATGTCTATATACATCCGTATGTGGTAGTCCATTTGAAATCTCTAAAAAGACAAATATTTAGGAACGGGGGGAGTATATGGGAATTATGCAATGCCATCTTCTTTAGCCAGGCATCATATACATGAATCATGCAATGCCATCCTGTTTAGCCAGTCATCGTATATGTGAATTGTATCGTGCCATATTTTTTTCCATAATGTATTCCATTTGTCAACAATGTTTATACATTCATCTACTGTTCTTGTGCATCAGCCATTTGAGTCGGTCATGGGAAAATCTGGAGTGAAAACAAGGTCTTTTGAGCAGTCAGTGCTACCTGTTGATGCAGATTTCTTGCTAGTTACAGATAGCTCCTCAGAGGATGATTCAGAGAGAGATGACCAGTCGTATCCCCCCCCCCCCCGAGGTGCATGCTCTAACTTAGCTGGGTTATATTGCTCATATCATGCATATGTTGTCTTGCATTGCCATGCCATCTGCTTAGATTAGACACGCTTTGTGTGAATGCCTCCTGTTTGCTTTCTATATCAGATATGTGAATTATGCAATGCTATGTTTTTCAGCCAGTTATCATATATGTGAATTATGCACCGCCATGGAGCCAGGCATCATATATGTGAATTATCTCATGCCATCTTTTTTTTTCATTACGTATTCCATTTATCGACAGTTTGTGTATATTGAACTACTCTTCATGTGTATCAGCCATTTGAGCCGGTTATGGAAAAATCTGGAGTGAAAACAAGGTCTTCAGAGCAGGCAATGGTACCTGTTGAAGCATATATCTCGATGGTTACAGGGAGCTCCTCAGAGGAGGATTCAGAGACAGATGACCAGTCCTATATCCCACCTGAGGTGTATGCTCTAAGTTGCAATGTTTATGTTTCTCATATGATGCATATGGTGTCTTGCATTGCTTACTTTAGACATCATATGCAGAATATTGAATTCGATCTGCTTAGTTTAGAGATCATACATGCGAGTGCCAGATGCTTCGTATATGAATCAATTATGTCAATTATATCATGCCATCTTGTATACTTAGACAACATGTATGTGAATTATTTCATCCCAACCTATTTTAGAAAGACATCATATAGTTTTGTCATGTCATCCTATTTAGCTACTCATCATATATTGAATTATGCCATTATATCATGTTAAGTTACCCATCATATATCTAAAACTGTTTCATGATATCCTGTTTAGTTAGGCATCATATATGTGAAATTGTGTCATGATGTCCTGTTTGGTTAGACAACATATATGTGAATTACCACATCTGTCTATCATACAATGTCCATGCGTTCAATTTCTTTTCTTGTTTATCAGCCATTTGAATTGGAGGGGGTGATGGCAGTATCTAAGGGGGCGAAAACCCGTTCTTCACAAAAGACAGTGCTACCCGTCGATGCAGATAGAATCATGGTTGTACTGGCCCACAAAATAGCCCCACCACACATAATCGAGACTCTTCCAGATTGCACACTTACACCATTGGGCAGAGAACCAGCTACAACCCATCTAACCGCAACCCCAGCGGATAGTAACCCACTTATAGTTGACAAAGCACCATGTCCACCACAGAGTACCCCCACACAAGCAGTTTGTAAAGCTACTGCAGTGCCCAAAGCATGAAGACCACCACAGCTAACCCAAACTCCACGTTTAAAGCAGAAGAGCAACTGTTCTCATGTCAAATTCCGTAGCAATGGTCCATACTCGTTTGTTGTTGCATCACTGTATTTACTCATACCAACTACTTTCGAATTTGAAGGATCCAATTGAAACTCCAATGGCGCAACAGGTATGTTTTAAACCTATTTCTTTAAATGGATTGTTGTTCTAAGTTCTTGCTCTATGTTGATTTCAGTTTATGTTGTATAAACAGTTATGTTCTCATGTGATGCACATTACAAGTGCTGCCAATGCTGTGTAGTTTCTCACACTTATATTCTGTCTATGCTGCTGTGTCTTAAAAATATATGAGTTGAACTATGTCTCTATCTTGATTAGGCAACATAAACTAGAATGATATGGACAATAAAGTGACCATAGGACATAGATATATGTTTGTTTCATGTTGTTATCCTGTCCACCTTACTACTGAACAGGTTTACCAAAATGAGTTTGGTATACTACAAGCTAAACCTGTGATGTGTCTGCTTGTTTCTCTTGTAGTATGCAAATAGAATATTGGAGAAGAGCACCCCACTATGCAACGCTAGAGAAAGTAATGCAGATAAGGTTCAAGATAGTGAGACAACCCTGTTGGTCTCCAAGAAAGGTGATAAAAACGATCTTGTAGAATGTGAGAAAACCCCACAGTCCTGCATTGATGTAGTGTTTGAGTTACTGGCTAGTACCGCTGGCACAAGCTCTTCGAACTCGCTGCCTGAATCACTTCGACTTCTTGAGTATTAGCTACAAGCTGAAAGGCATCAGTCAACTGTGCTGCGGCAAGAAGCCGAAGGACTGAGGAAGTCCCTGCAGAATTCAGATGCGTACTTTCTTGTGCAACAGCAAGCGCTGGAGGATTTAAGCGCCAAATAAGAGAAAGTTAATAAGCTTGCTAAGCATCTTGCCAGCATTATGTGTACCCAGGATATTGTTTCTTGAACTCTTCTGAAGTGGTTTCAGTTCTGGACTTGTTTTGTTGTGTCGTTTATATGCTGTTGTGTTCCCTATATTTGCACTGGTGGCGAACTTTGATGCCCAGTGGATGTAATATGTGTAATAGCCGTGATAGCCTAGCATAAGTTGCTTGCTTATTTATTTCCTTGTTGTCTTGTTTATTTGTTTGCTTGTAGTCGGTGCAGTTCTTTTTCCGTGGTTTGCTAGTGGCTGCAATAACCTATTTTTTAAAACTAGGCCACAATAACCATGGGCTAATATTTACTGTAGTGACATTGGGCCTCCTACGGGCCGTAGAAACAGTGGGCCTTCTACGGACCGTAGAAACAGTAGGCCTTCTACGGGACGTAGAAACATTGGGCCTTCTACGGGCCGTAGAAACAATGGGCCTTCTATGGGCCGTATCATCAATGGGCCTTATACGGGCAGTATGATCGATTGGCCAAACATGGGCCAATAACAGGCCGCATTATGGCCGTAAACGGGCTAGAGTTGGAATCGTCCGTTCATGGGACGACCATAACGGGCCATAGTTAATAGGTCATATTTGATGACGCTATGAAAACGGCCCAACGTATTAACGGACCACAAACGGGCCGACTGTAACCACAGGCTTAATTTGTCCCACAAGCAAAAAATGACAGTAACAGGCCGTAAGTAAACAAATGCTGGAAATGAGCCCAAGAATAAATGGGCTCTGAGAAGGCCGAAAGATAACATGGGCTAGAAACGGCCCAACGGAATAACGGGCCGTTAATGGGTATAAAGTGATACACTGTTCATTACGGTCCAGTTTCACCACGGGCCGTTAATGGGTGTAAAGTGATATACACTATTTATTGTGGGCCAGTTTCACCACGGGCCGTTAATAGGCCAAGAGTTACATAGGGCCTCATATGGGTCAAAAGATGCCATGGGCCATACATGGGCCAGAAGTGAAAACTGGCTGGAATCATATTGGATGTCCCAGATGACGCTACTGGGCCTAATTCGGATAGGGCGTAACGGGCCTTGGGTTAGCGGGCTGTAAATGGGCTATATGCGAACAGGTCGTTAACAGGCTTTCCATGGGCCGGCCCCCCACCTTTTAACCAAGTCAAATGGGCCGGCCTTTTCACAGGAATGGGCTTCTGTTGGGCCGTGCCACGTGTCGACGTATCATAGGCACCTTCTGTCCAATGAGTGGATGACATCTGTCCCAACGATAAGCCGACACGTGTTTCCTCCAGCCAATGATGATTTTACACGTGGAAAATCCCCATTGGTCGAGGCTGTTAACGGGTTATCGGATCCAAAACCCGACCTGATAGCTTAACGGCATTCCGTTACGGTAGATGCCACGTGTCGGTCACCCTTGACGAAAGCACTTCTGTGACGCGCGATTTATCGTCATGGAAGTGGACACTTCTGTGCTGATTATTTTGGTAATGCAATGGAACACTTCTACGACAGCACAGGTATGACTATCTTGATTCTGTCATAAAATCGTCATGGATGTACATGCATGACAAAAAACGCAACCTACTGTGACAAACACGTATCATCACGGAAGTGTATTTTTTTGTAGTGATGCCATTGACAATATAGAAAACCAAAGTCTTCATAGCGCCTTCAAGTTTGGCTTCAGAAGAATGTCCCTTGATTGGCCATAGAGTATGCCTCAGTATGTGATAGACTGTGCGGGGCAAGTACTCGAGGTCCTGGAGAAAGAATTCCTTGGGATATTCTGCATCTTGAGGCAATGGCTTCATCATGCTGAGCATCTCACTCATATTGGGTTCAGGCCGCTGGAAAATGCTCTACAGTCCTTCTGTGTGGCACTGACAACCAGGCTCATACAATTCACCTGGAGTGGGCAGGGAGGTAAGCTCAATGATGTCCCGAGCTTTAGCTTGATCGTGCACATCACTTGTTATCCACTCTAGGATCCATGTCCTCGGATCCTGGTAGTAGCCACGAATGTGAAGAGTAGCATAGAACTGTAGCAATAGCTCTTCATTCCAGTGCTCTTTGGTTGTGACGAATTCCAGAAGGCTAGCATCACGAAAGCAATACATAGCTTCTTCAATATACGGGAGCCTAGCTATAGCTTTACAATCAAGGCGCATGTGAGGAAAGATTCTCTCTTGATTGTAGAGGACACAGGAGCAATAGTTGCGCTGTTGATAGCTCTAGAAGCGATCTGCAGAGATCCTTGGCTTCGAGTATGGATTCTTGTCACTGTTAAAGAAGGTGTTGTGGGCTTTGAAGCTGTTGACACTAAAGGATCCTGGTGCTGTGGCAGCAGCTGGAAGTCTTGGCAGTCTTGTCTTAGGCTTCTATACTTGTGGTCGCTGTTGCACATGACAATCATATTGGGGCCCTGGACTAGTGGGAGGAACCAGAATGGACCAGCGAACGGTGACCAACTCCATATCGCGGTTGTAATCCGTCTCCATAGTGTGAGGCCTTGGGTGGAACAACACCGTCAGTGTGGACCGGCGTGACAGAAGCTTCAAGGTTTACATTGGCTTCAGGCACAACATTGGCTTCAGGCTCAACACGATCTTCAGCCAAGACAAGGTCATTGGCTTCAGCAGTGTTTGTGGTAGCCTGATTTTTCTCAACCTCCATTTGGTCAATGACCAGAGGATCTTGCATGATCACATTCTCCTCGAGAATGACTTGATCAGGGGAAGGGGGTGTGGCAACTCTATCTTCTCTTCTTTCTCTTTCTTCTTCATCAGCTGATGCAGCCGGAATGTCTTCAGCATCTTTGGCTTCAGACTCAGGAACCGTCGCAGAAGGATTCTCTTCAGGGAACACTTGACGTGCCACTGAGCTGGATTGTTGTGAATCTTCTTCTGGGATGGTGGACATGGAGAACGATGGCCTGAGGCCTTTGCAAAGTCGTTCGAACACAGGTGACGCTTTTGGTGATGGAGTGGTCTCCATGTAGTCGTCTCATTCACCATTGCGTTGGTGACTTGCGCTGGTGGAGTGCGGGGTGTTTCATCATGAACTGGGATTTCTTCTTGCGAACGCTCAGCCCATGAATCATCCTGAGCAATTGGCGTCAATGGATGACCAATGCTGATGTATTCGCTGCTTGTTGGAGCAGGCGATGATACCAACTGATGCTCGATTTGAGGAAGGACTTCATCATCTTCAACATTGTCTTCATGACCAATATCTTCAACTGTGTTGGGGTCAACAGCTGGAACTTGTTCTTCATGAGCCTTTGTGGAAGCAGGCTGGTGGAGTACAACTCGATGTTCTTGATTTGTGGCTGCAGGGGGAGCAACAGATATGGGTTCAACAATGAGTGGCTGAGAGGCTGCAGCATGCTCTTTCTTTGAAGACTTAGTTCCCTTAGTCTTCAGCTTCCTCTTGGAAGGAGCTTCGTCAGATACATCCATGTGCTTGCGCTTCTTGGCTTCAGCTTCAGCTTCAGCTGCCCTTGTTTTCTTCATCTCTGAAGCTACTGAGGGGACCTTAGGCTTCGAGCCTGTCATGCTGGCAGGGAATACAATGCGAGGTTCTTCCTACCTTGGTGCAGTGTGGGTCTCAGTAGACTTCTTCTTCTTGGCAACCATCCTGGGATCAATGCCAGGGCGCCCAAGGGCCTTTCGCTTCTCAGCTTCATTGTGGGCTTGAATGCATTTCTCAGCGAGATACTTCATACGCTTCCTTGAGCCTTTAGCTTCATTGCGTTTCTTGTGGAACTCCTCCTTTAGGTCATGCAGCATCTTCTTAAAGATTTGAACATCAGGCACGCTGAGCTTGGCCATGTTCTTCTTGAAGTGAGCTTTCTCATAGTCAATCTTGTTCTTCAGCTCGACTATCATCTGAGCCAAGGCCAGTTCACCAGCAGTGGCTCCATGGAAGGTGATACTGATGTCCATAGGGAGCTTAAGATCATCAATACTGATGTTCTGGTTGTCGAACCACTCATCGAGGAAGTTATTCAGAATATCAACATCAAAGAGGGGCAGATCATTGAAGATTTCTGCCTCTTGCTTTCTCTTGATAAGCATTTCCACAGCATCATCACCAAGATCTTCATCACTGGACAGATCAAAGGCTTCTTCTTCATTCCATAGCACAACAAAAGGTGTCAGGGGTTGCCCAGTGGCCTTCTTGGGCAATGGCTTCTTGGTCCTCTTGGACATGTCAGATAAGTCTTTAGACTGCACACTGGATTCAGGCGGTGCAATCTTCAGAGTCTTCCTTGCTGAAGCTTTTGGTGAAGAAGATGGCTTTGAAGCTTTTTCCTTCTTCTTCTTTTCTTTGGGAGGTGAGGGAGTAGCTTCAGTGTCAGCTTCGCCATCAGATGGCTCCACTTCTGCTCTTTGAGCGACAATGTGAGACAGAAGCCCATTAAAATTGGCAAAGGGGCCAATTCTGTTCTCATTGGCTTCACGTGTCCCATCAGATTTGGGAGCTAAGGGGCCAGGGTTGAAGTTGAGGCCATAGTCCTTTTTTGTTCCGGGCAGCTGAATCTTTGGCAAACTGATAGTTGCATTTGAAGAGATTGTCGTCACGACACCATAATAAAGAAGATGGGTCGACATTTTTAGGCTGCGGTCCTCTGACCATGCAAGGATAGAATTCTTGCGCAATGGCTTCAACCTTGCTCTTCGGCACCAAGCTGTGATACAGACAATCACCCCATGGGCGCTTGATCGCATTCTTCTTAGCGTATTGAGGCATGACGAATCTGTACTTGAACCATTCTTTAGCCCATTATCTTCGGATCCACTGAATCCGGTTCTTGCGCTAGTTATAGTTTTCGTCAGGGTCAGAATTGTATTGCTCATACAAAGCAGGAGGCAGATCAAGTGCTGTGTTGCCTCGGCATTGCCTGCCACCCTTCCGAGCAGACTTCTCTGAAGCCATAATATTCAAGTTGATTGGCTTCAGTACAGTGAATGGCTTTCGTCTGATTGGCTTCTGACAAGAACTAGCTTCAGGTGATTCAATGTGACGCTGTAAGTATTCTGCAAATGAATGCAGACTATGAGAACCAAGGTATTCTCCCATGGACATGTACCTGTGACAACATTAGAGATGCGAGGGAAGGGGAAGAGGTCATATGCATTCTCAGAAGATTTTGAAGATAAATAAGTTTAGAAGACATTGATCTCATAGTGCGAAGACATTCAGTTATTTGGAGAGAGTTGGTTCCAAATTTGTACGATTCCATGAATAAGTACAAGTGAGGAATATAACTAGTTATGAAACATAAGTGAATATACTTAGCATGGTATGAGATGCAGATGAGAACAAATCCAGATTCAAAAGTGAAGAAACCACTTTTGGTTGAAGTGGACAGATTTGATAGATCTAAAAGGCAATAAAAAGTAAGATTTATTTACCCCGGACGAACTGCTAGATGGGTTGGAAGAGAAGCCGATCAGTTTAATCTCATTTCCCTGACTTGGAGGCGGAAGGCACCTACGGCGGTGGCGGAGAGGACGAGGTCCGCTGCCGGCATGAGGACGGCGTCGAAGAGGTCGCGACAGCTAAGCGCTTCATCTCCGGCGTCGACGGGAGTTAGCGGAGGCGCTAGGGTTTGTGCGAGGTGGTGAGGTGGAAGAATAGATAATGACCGGTCGGGTGTGTATTTATAAGAAGGAGGAGGGCGGCGCAGCGCAATTACGTAGGTGCCCCTGGCGGTTCACATCTGAGTGACACGTGGCATGCATGCAACACATTGAAAGTTGTTCCATGTTCCCACACATGCCTGGATTGTCGGGTGGTCGTTCCGGCTTCTCCGGTTTTTAGGCAATAAGGATGCAACATTAAAACAAATTAAATGTTTGTCAGATTGTCCTTTGCTGACAAGGACTCAGTGAAGACAATCGATAGGTTTCAATAGAATGCATATGATTTGGACAGATGGAGTTGAGGTAGAAGCACAGAATAGGTTAGGGTCCGATCACATTCACTTAGATCAATAAAGATTCAAGAGTGAAGACATAGCTATAAGTGAATGCTGTAGAGGACAGAACACGCACACACACACACACACACACACACACACACACACACACACATATATATATATATATATATATGAACCAACTCAACATTGCAAAGATAAATCATGAAGACAAATAAATGTTGAAGACAATCCAAATGCAAAGACTTTGCAATCATAACGCCAAGAGAAACACTTCAATAAGAATTTGGTGGTGGCATTACCCACCGTATAGGAAGTATTAGACCCAGACACGGCGCACAATTATCGTGGCGCTCCGAAGTCAAATTCCACGTTAATGTATTCACACTCAGAGGGTAAGTCTTCATTGATTAAACATATACGTTACGTCGTGTGTTGCACATCTAAGTCGTCAACATGCATAAGTGTTAGGATGTGTGTCCAATTACATGACATTTGAGGATTATAAGATATTTAGCTCACACCGCAACTTGGAAACCCTTTTCTCATCCAAGGGCTTAGTGAAGCTATCTGCCAATTGCTCTTCAGTGTTGACATGAATGATATCAATATCTTCCTTGTTGACATGATCTCTGAGAAAGTGGTGATGGATCTGAATGTACTTTGTCTTCGAGTGCTGAACTGGATTCTTGGAAAGCTTGATGGCGCTTTCATTGTCGCGGAAGAGTGGTACGTTCTTCGTGTTGATGCCATAGTCCTTGAGAGTTTGCTTCATCCATAGAAGCTGAGCACAACATGATCCAACAACAATATATTCAGATTCAGCAGTGGAGAGTGACACATAGTTCTACTTCTTTGAAGACCAATAGACAAGTGATTGATCGAAAAAGTGACATGTTCCTGAAGTGGAATAGCCAATCAGATCGAATGTTGATCCCTTTGGATACCATAATCCTATCGTTGAGGTGTAAGCCAAATATCAAAGTATTCGCTTCACCGCTAGGTGATGCGACTCCTTTGGTGCCGCTTGGAATCGGGCACACATGCAAACGCTAAGCATTATATATGGCCTAGATGCACATAAGTAAAGTAAAGAACCAATCATGGAGCGGTATACCTTTTGATTGAACTCTTTACCATTGTCGTCAGGACCCAGATGACTTTTGGTTGGCATTGGCGTCGTGTATCCTTTGCAGTCTTGCATTCCAAACTTCTTCAGGCAATCTTTGAGGTATTTCTCTTGTGATATGAAGATGCCATTCCTCTACTGACGGATTTGAAGACCAAGGAAGAACTTCAGCTCACCCATCATGGACATCTGATATTGCTCTTGCATCATGTGCCCAAACTCATCACTGTATCTCTTGTCAGTGTAGCCAAAGATAATGTCATCCACATAGATATGGAATACAAACAGTTCACCGTCATATGTCTTCGTGAAGAGTGTTGGATCTAGAGAACCAGGTTTGAAGCCTTTGCTCTTCAGGAAGTCTTTGAGCGCGTCATACCAAGCACGAGGAGCTTGTTTGAGGCCATATAATGCCTTTATTAAGCTTGTACATATCGGGATGTTTTGGATCTTCAAAGCGAGGTGGTTGTGCAACATACACTTCTTCTTCAATCTTGCCATTGAGAAAGGCACTCTTCACATCCATTTTGTATAGAAGGATGTTGTGGTGGTTGGCATATGCTAGCAGTATGTGAATGGCTTCAAGCCTTGCCACGGGAGCAAATGTTTCATCGAACTCAATTCCTTCTATTTGAGTGTAACCTTGAGCAACTAGACGAGCCTTGTTTCTGACAACATGACCATGCTCGTCTTGTTTGTTGTGATAGATCCATTTGGTGCCAATGATGTTGTGCTTGCGAGGATCAGGACACTTGACCAGTTCCCAGACATTGTTCAGCTCGAACTGATGAAGCTCTTCTTGCATAGTTTGAATCCATTCAGGTTCCATAAAGGCTTCAGCAACTTTCTTGGGTTCAGATATAGAGACAAATGCAAAGTGCCCATAGAAATTTGCTATTTGTGTTGCTCTTGAACGAGTGAGTGGACCAGGTGCATTGATGCTATCAATTATCTTCTCAATTTGTACTTCATTTGCAACACAGGGATGAATTGGACGAAGATTTTGCCCTTGCAGATCATAGTCTTCAGCTTCAGCATTGACTTCAGGCTGAGCATTATCTTCAGGTTGACTTGGTGCAATGATGAGTTCGTCTTCAGCCTGAGCTTCTGAAGGTATGATTTCTCCAGTACCCATAATCTTGATAGATTCACTAGGAGGGACTTCATCTAGCACATTTTGCAGGTGCTCTCTTTGCGAACCATTAGTCTCATCGAACCGCACATCCCCAGTTTCAACCACTTTATAGTGAAAGAGGTTGAAGACTCTACAGGAGTGCAAATCCTTTCCGTATCCAAGCATAAAACCTTCATGTGCTTTCGGTGAAAATTTTCAAGTGTGATGTGGATCCTTGATCCAGCACTTAGCACCAAATACTCTAAAGTAACTGACGTTTGGCTTCTTACTAGTTAGCAGCTCATATGATGTCTTATTTATAAGCTGGTGAAGATAAACTCGGTTGATGACGTGGGATGTAGTATCAATGGCTTCAGGCTAGAACTTCCTTGGAGTCTTATACTCATCAAGCATCGTCCGAGCCATCTCTATGAGGGTTCTGTTCTTCCGATGCCATTCTGCTGAGGTGTGTAAGGAGCTGAGAACTCATGAGTGATGCCTAGTGTATCAAGATAAGTGTCGAGGCCAGTGTTCTTGAATTCTCTCCGTTGTCACTTTTGATGTGCTTGATATTGACGCCATAGTTCGTCATAGCATGATTTGCGAACCGTCTGAAGACATCATGCACTTCAGCCTTATAGAGAATTATATGCACCCATGTATATCTTGAGTAATCATCAACAATAACGAAGCCATAGAGACAAGCAGTGTAGTAAGAGTAGAGTAGTGAGTAGGTCCGAATAAGTCCATGTGAAGTAGCTCGAAGGGTTGAGATGTCGTCATGATTGTCTTCGAGGGATGCTTGGCCCTAGTCATCTTCCCAACTTCACAGGCACCGCACAGATGATCCTTCTTGAACTTGACGCCCTTGATGCCTACGACGTGCTTCATCTTTGCGAGAGTGTACAGGTTCCTCATGCCCGCATGTCCTAGCCTCCGATGCCAGAGCCAGCACTCCGAAGCCTTTGCTAGAAGGCATACGCCTAACTGTGGTCCTACTGAGAAATCTACCATATACAGATCATCTTTTCGATACCCTTCAAAGACTAGAGATTTGTCGGATTCCATAAGGACAAGGAAACGATATTTTCCAAATATCACAATCATGTTCAAATCACATAGCATTGATACAGACATTAAGTTGAAACCAAGGGATTCAACAAGCATCACTTTATCCATGTGTTGATCCTTTGAGATTGCAACTCTACCAAGACCCAATACCTTACTTTTACCAGTGTCAGCAAATGTGACGTGTCTTTTATCAAACGGGCGAAGGGTTGAATCCATCAGAAGACTTCGATCACCAGTCATGTGTTTGGTGCGGCCACTATCCATAATCCATTCTGAAGCTTGAGGTGTCATATCCTACAGTACAGTTTGGGGGATAGGCTTCACCAAGAGAGTTGTGAAGCAGAAACATTTGACGAACAAGCAGAACATAGATGTTCAGATCTTGGTTAGGATAGATAGGATGAGTGTCAAGGAATCCCAGGACGAAATACATAGTAAGACCATTTGGACATTTTATCTTGCGTCCCAGAAGATGTTTAAGGTCCCTAGCATAAGCATCGGACGCCTTTGATTTCCGGCTGGAGACCTTTCCCAGCAAAAGAGAGTTAAGTTTTCTTAACCACCCACATCTTCAGGGGTGGCTTAGAAGCAATGAGTCTAAGTGCAGCATCTGAGAATTTCGGCTTTGGAGCCCTAGCAAATAGCCTTGCAGGAGGAGAATAATACTCATAAGAATAAGCAGAAAAGTTCTTAGACTTATGAACATAGCGGTTTGACAAAACACGCTCATATTCAAAAGTCTGAGTATGATTTCCCTGCAAAACATTGGCGTTAGGGTGACTCAGGTGAGTCCTCTGTCTGTATGAAGCCTTTGGACCATATGAAGCCTTTGGTCCGGGATTTGTCTTCTTCCCTGGTGGTGTCATGACGACATTCACGGGAAGACTTTCGAGACAACACTTCGGTACCCAGATCTTCTTAAGAGGTGGTCCATTCCTGCAGTTAGTACCAATATACCTGGAAAACACTTCACTATTGTAATTCCTGAACAGTTTATAGTTTGCATCAAAGGATTCATCAATGATAATTGGGTTAGCACTAGTGAAGCCAGATAAGGTAGATGGGTCTATTGAAGGTTCCTTAGTAGCAACCCATGTGGTTTTGGGATACTGCTCAGGCATCCAGTAAGAACCATCAACATTCATTTTCCTCTCGAACCCAACACCCTCTTTCCTAGGGTTTCGGTTCTGAATCTGCTTTTTGAGGACATCACATAGTGTCTGATGCCCTTTGAGACTTTTGTACATTCCTATCTCAAGCAATGACTTCAACCTGACATTCTCATCAGCAACAGTAGTGGTGTCCTTAGCAGAGGGGTTAGTTACCACATTAGCAGTTGAAGATATTGCAACAGTAGCAGCATTTGAACATTCAACAACAAAGACAACATTATCACACTCAATACATTTTGGACATGGTGGTTCAAATCCTTCCTGAGCGGAACTAATCTTTTGAGCATGGAGTGACTCATTCTCCATTTGAAGATCGTCATGAGCCAATCTCAATTTGTCAAGCTCCTGCTACCTTTGAAGATAATCATACGAAAGCTTTTCATGAGAGGTTGAGAGCGATTCATGACGAATTTCAAGTTCCTCATACTTAATAGGAAGATTTTTAATGTCTTCAATTAAGGACTGAGTTCGGGTCATTTCCGCGTCCAATAGGTCATCGATTTTTTCTAACAGCTTTCGAATATGTTCCATAGCATTCTGTTGTTCAGTTGCAATTTTAGCAAGTGTTTTGTAACTAGGATTAGATTCACATTCAGAGTCATCTTCACTTTGATGTTTGAAAGTATGCATTGCGTGAGTTTACCTTGGCACCACGTGCCATGAAGCAGTAGGTGGGAGTAGATTCATCCTCATCCTTGGCATCAGTGTTGGTGACGAGGCCATTGTCTTCAGTGTTGAATATGGACTTGGCGATGTATGCAGAAGCTAGAGCTAGGTTGCTACTCCAGAATCAGATTCCTCTTTAGACTCCACCTCTGCCTCCTCAGATGCAGACTCCCCCTCTGAATCCATCTCCTTGCCAACAAATGCACGAGCCTTGCTCGATGAGCTCTTCTTGTGTGATGAAGACTTCGATGAAGATTTGGAAGAATACTTTGAGGATTTATTCTTCTTCTTGTCATCATAATCATATTCCTTGCTCTTCTTCTTCGTCGTCTTCTTCTTTGCCTCATTGTCCCTGTCGGTGTCAAAACTGGCGGATCTCGGGTAGGGGGTCCCGAACTGTGCGTCTAGGCGGATGGTAACAGGAGACAAGGGACACAATGTTTTACCCAGGTTCGGGCCCTCTTGATGGAGGTAAAACCCTACGTCCTGCTTGATTGATATTGATGATGTGGGTATTACAAGAGTAGATCTACCACGAGATCAAGGAGGCTAAACCCTAGAAGCTAGCCCATGGTATGATTGTTGTTCATTGTCTATCTATCGACTAGCCTGGCCTCGGTTTATATAATGCACCAGAGGCCTAGGATAACAAGAGTCCTAGTCGAATACGCCGGTGGGGGAGGAGTCTTTGTCTTGATCGCCAAGTCTTGTGGAATCTTCCTTGTATGCGGCAACTGTCCGGACTGGCCCATGAGTATACGGCCATGGGGGTCCTCGGCCCAATCCAACTGATCGGAAGACGACGCATTGAGTACCCCCTAGTCCAGGACACCGTCAATAGCCCCCTGAACCGGTCTTCAAGTTAGGGACGCTCCTCGATTCTTTCGAACTGTTCTTCATCTTCGGTTGCCGGTCTTGAAAACTAGTTCAACAAATCTTCTCATCTTCGATCTTGAGGATGGCCGAAATGCATCGACGAGTTTACACGTCGGGTATCCGAGGAGCCCCTATAAGTTTCCGGCTTTTATCAATGCCTTGTTATTTTTATGCCGCGCCTCGGGTTTGAAGTTATTCCCAGAAGGCAGTGTCCTCTTGCGTCCGAGCTCCAATGCCGGACTGCATTCGAGGTGTCTTTTGCAGCCGAGCACCAATGCCGAACTGTTCCCAGCTCTAATGCCGGACTATGTATCCGAGCTCCAATGCAGGACTATATCCGAGGTGTCGTAAATCACCTTGGTTCAAAGAAGTTTGAAGGAGTTTAGCCGAGCTTAATGCCGGAAATGCCCTCTATGGATCCAGCCACTAGCGCCCGAGCTTTATGCCGGACTGCTTCTGAGGTGGTGCACCACCCCGAATATGGGCCGATTTTTGTCAATATTTTTTGTTGATGCAATTTATTCTCTAACGAGATATATAGCCAGTAGCCCTCAAGGTGTGTATCGTTCGAAAACCCAAGATGCACATGAAGGATGACATAAGGCCGCTGATCCCCGTAGCCGCTGAGACTCAGGTTGATTTGCAAAAATTGGTCTGAGGATCAAGTCCTAGCTCGGCAGAATACTTCGGGACACAAAAAGCGGCATGCTCAGTCCTCGAGACTCAGGTTGGGTGCGGCTGACCAACCTGACGATCAAAATCTCCTCGGAAACTGTATTGCACTTAAAATTTTCTGCATAGAACAGGCAATGCAGTAGCCCCAAAGACACTAGTCGGGTGGCAACACCAGATCAGGGGATCGATGTGCCCCTTTAATATTTGTAAATAATAAGCCCGAAGCCCAGTAGCCCCCGAGCCTTAATGCGGGCACGGGAGGCCGAATTAAGGATCGATGTCCATAGTAAAAGCACAAATTTTGTGTAATGACTCTATGTATCCATGTACTTTACGTCATTAATGCTCGATCCGCATTGTACAAAACTTTGTTGACCGACCATCGGCTTCCACCTCCTCGGCCAATAGCCAAGGAGTGTTTGTCCTACTTTATAAAGCCTTTATGGGGGCAAAGATTTACAACAAACAAGGAAATCTGCCCATACGGTTTAATAAACAAAGGTACACGGAGAGACATGTTATATTACTATTTAATAGAAGAAATGTCTTGCAAAGAAAATAGTCCTGCTATCGGTTCCTTTCTTTGGGTTTGTCATGCTAAGCATGATCATGAAACCTCAGCTCCAATGTAAGAGCAAAATATCGAGGATTTAGTTTAGGAGGCCAGTTAATAGCCCCCGGTAGCGTTCGGCGACAGTCGAGGTCAAGCCGTAAACACTGCGGCCATTGTTATGAATGGCCCGTCGTTTAACGCTGTCATCGGATCGCCGACCAGTTTACGCTTATTGTGACAGTCAGTTTTCGGCTTTCTCCACTGAGGTGCTTAACCATGTAAGCTGGAAACACAATCGCAGTGGTTCTCCCTTTGCACACCTAGCCAAACAAAGCGGAACATAGGAGGCAAGCGCAGGAGCCGGGCAACCCAACTATTTACCGAAGACACAATTCGAAACCGATGCATATATAGCAATATCCGAGAATGTTTTTGCCGAATCTCTAAATGTGTCCGGCGTTGCACTGTGAGACTTGTGCTGAAAACACACAAATAGTTTAAAAGTTCCATGGGCTCGAAAAGCCAAAAAACTTATTCAAAAGGTTAATGTCCGAACTAGATCAAGTGTTCGGTGCCAATCCAAAAATTGGACTTTAGAAAAAAAGGTGCTTCTGTCGTTCTTTAATATGACACATCCTATCTCAAAACTTCAAGCGGGTCAGCCTACAGCTTCAAACTCCTATCCCGAAGGCGGAGTACTTCTTACTAGGCTAGTTTAGCAAACTAAACTCTAGCAGCTTTGAGAGAGAAATTAGGCTCCCCGGCTAGTGACTGCACACTCGTGTCGAGAAAATGAGTGATAAATAATAATAAAAACTCTGCAACGACTAAGAAGAAAAACACTTATTATAAAACGGCTCAAATAAACATAAGAGCCCCCAAGTGACTTGGGTAAAAGAATGATTGTATGTACCGAAGTACTTATATCATATCTATGTTCAACCGAACTTTAAACACGTCTTAACCGACCGTCGGCTTCCCCCTCTTCGGCCAAGGACCGAAAAGTGTTATGTAGTCCATCTGTCGAGAATATCGACGGTGTTTCCAATAACCAGGCAATCAGGTCATAAGGCTGTAACAGACAAAGCGCGCTCAGGGAACTTATGCTATATTACTAATAAAGTGTAAGAAGCATCTTCGAAGAAAATAGTACCCCCACCGATACCTTTCTTCGATGCTCATTGTTAATATGAGACTTGTGCAATAGATTTTTTGTACTCATGAGTTCCGTTGTATGCCAACCATTATTAAAAACAGTAAGAGCGCTAGCTTTCGGCTTCACCCAGTCTAAGGTCCGACCGGGTGACCCGATCGTGACAATCGCAGAGGTGCTCCCTTTACTCCCTAGCCGAACAATCGGGAACGTAGGGGTAAACACAGGAGCGAGGCAACCCAGCTTGCAAATCTCTTAAGTCAATATGGTGCATATTGTGGCGTAATACACAAACAAGGAACGAAGCCCTACAAGTATAATCGTATGCAAGAGGAAAAGCTTCATGAAGGAAGCCCCAAATGAATTGGGTATTTGAATTTATGCGTCACAAACAAAGTTTGGACAAGAAAATTTTTTACAAGCAAATTTTTCTGAAAAAGTATAATGCTTGGTCGAACCGAACACAAGTTAGAAATTAAAGCTTTGAGCATGAAAGCTACTTAGCTGGTTAATATGTTCGGTATTGATGACGCGGTCCGAGCTTGATACGGGACAAGACTCCACCCCCCAAGCCGGTCTCGAGGTGGCGGAGCGGAGAGCTCGACATGCCGAAGTGGTGACATAGCACGGTCAATGTAGACCTGCGGAGTGACTCCGAAGTCCCCGAACCATTTTCCTGTGCACAAAAAATGGCGCAAACCGGAGATAATAATAATGATGATAATTAAAAAAATCATTGCATAATAAATAATTTATGCAAAGTGAGTAATAAAAGAAATATGGCCTGGCGCCGAAGTCGATGTCGATGCAGGTCGTCGGTGTAATGCAATAAAGGCACGGAAAAGCCTGGATTCACAGGTCGGTCCGAGTTCCGGATGCGGCGCTCGCCGGACTATGTACGGAAACTGACCGAACCATCATGCGACTGTCGATAATGCGGCCACCATTTGATAGACCTGTGTACATATGATGGGCAAACCAGAGTAGTAATTCCTTGGGAAAAATTAACCCAAACAAGCAAAAAGAAATACTAGGATTAATAGCACCTGGTTTATTTGTTGTAGCAATCCGAAGGAAGGTGATTCCCAAAATTGGGACTCGATCCACTCACCCATTGCCTGGTTGGCTAGTGACGCCGAAGTGTCCGAAGTAGGTTGATGAAGAGATGGAGAAGCCCCCGGTCCAACCGAGATGTCGAAGTAGGTCGGCGTGATGGACACCAGCTTGAAGAAGCAATAGTGCGGCCCTGCCGATGCAGGTCGTGACGTGGTCGATGCCGGCTTGATGAAGCGACCGTGCGGCGATGCCGGTATGCCCGCTCCATGTAATCCATGGGGTGGCGACGTTGGTGATGATTTATCCTTCGCGATGCCGGACTCTTGTTCGGCTTGCCGAGATGATGATCCTAAGAAGTTGAGCTCGGCTCAACAAAATGACGACGTGTCTAGCACAGGCCGGCAGCCGTGGAGCAATATTGCCGGACTGGTTTGACATCAGCATGATGTTGAAGATCATGTTCAAAATATCTTAAAGTTAGTGGGATGTGTTCGGAAATAAAACACAATACCCCATACAAAACTTCCTTCAAAAAGGATGTCTGAAATCCCGTTCATAAAAAAGACGAACTCGGGTCGGATTCGCTTTCGCGGAGAAAATAGATCCGGAAAGTGATGCATTAATCGGAAGGTTCCCGGATTTTGGACGGTCGGATCGAGCTGAAATTTTCAGGGGTGGTAGATATAGGAATTCTGCAGCCGATCAACGGTTGGATCTTCCAAAGGAAGTCCAAGCTAGAAGCTGGACACCACGCCCTAAACTCATCCGGATTCTCGTCCAGATTCAATGCGGCTCCGGTATATCGGAGATTTCCAGAGATTCCTCCATCGGAACTCGACGATATTTTCCAGGATTGTTGTAGACTCAATTCCGCACAATTCCATTGAAGGAATCATTAAAATGATGCTTGAGGAGGTGGTGGCGGAGGACACAAGTCCGCTGTCCAGAAAAACAGTACGGTCGCCCGAGGGCAATGTTGACGTTGAGCCCCCGGGCTCCCTGGATGATTCCTCCATGATCTTGATAGAGATCGGAGTTGATGTTGATGAAGGCCCTCATCCGTACATGACGATCGGAGGTAGGGCGTAGTCCTTGGTCGAACCAAGGTGACCAGTCGAGCTGGTGACGAAGATGCCGAAGTCGCAGTTGATCTGTAGGCGAGCCATCGACCTTTTGCCGAACACACAGCGGAGCTCTCAATGAAAGCACCAATGTCGGTGTCCAAACCGGCGGATCTCGGGTAGGGGGTCCTGAACTGTGCGTCTAGGCGGATGGTAACAGGAGACAAGGGACACGATGTTTTACCCAGGTTCGGGCCCTCTTGATGGAGGTAAAACCCTACGTCCTGCTTGATTGATATTGATGATGTGGGTATTACAAGAGTAGATCTACCACGAGATCAAGGAGTCTAAACCCTAGAAGCTAGCCTATGGTATGATTGTTGTTCATTGTCTATCTATCGACTAGCCTGGCCTCGGTTTATATAATGCACCAGAGGCCTAGGATAACAAGAGTCCTAGCCGAATGCGCCGGTGGGGGAGGAGTCTTTGTCTTGATCGCCAAGTCTTGTGGAATCTTCCTTGTATGCGGCAACTGTCCGGACTGGCCCATGAGTATACGACCATGGGGGTCCTCGTCCCAATCCAACTAATCGGGAGACGACGCGTTGAGTACCCCCTAGTCCAGGACACCGTCAGTCCCACTGTGGACACTCAGAGATGTAGTGACCAGGTTTCTTGCACTTGTGACAGGTTCTCTTCTTGTGATCACGAGAGGAAGCTTCATCATTTCTTGAGCTGGATCTTGAAGACTTTCTGAAGTCTTTCTTCTTGGCGAACTTCTAGAACTTCTTCACAAGCATAGCAAGCTCCTTTCCAATATATTCAAGATCCCGGAGCTACAGTCAGATTCTTCTTCAGATGAGGAGACAACCTTTGCCTTCAAAGCGCGATTATGACCATAGTTGGGACCATAGATATCTCTTTTTTCAGATAGCTGGACCTCAAGTGTGTTGAGCCTCTCAAGTATGTCAAACGGATCGAGAGTCTTGAAGTCAGGGCACTCATCATCAGGGCCAGGGTGTCAAATGAGGTGTCAAGAGATCTTAGAAGTGCCTTGACGATTTTGTGCTTGGTGGTCTCAGTGGCGCCGAGTGCATGAAGCTCATTGGTGATATCAGTGAGGTGATCAAATGTGAGTTGAACATTCTCATTGTCATTTCTCTTGAAGTGGTTGAAGAGATTGCGAAGAACACTAATTCTTGAATCTCTTTGTGTTGAGATGCCTACATTGACCTTGGAGAGCCAGTCCCAGACTAGCTTCGCAGTTTCCAGAGCACTCACAAGACCATACTACCCTTTGGTCAGATGACCACAGATGATGTTCTCGGCAGTTGAGTCCAGTCAGATGAACTTCTTGACATCAGCAGGAGTAACACCTTCACCAGCCTTGGGAACGCTGTTCTTGATGACATACCAGAGATCGACGTCAATGTCTTCAAGATGCATATGCATCTTATTCTTACAGTAGGGGTAATCAGTGCCATCGAAGACAGGGCACGCAACAGAGACCTTGATTCTCCCTGCAGTCGACATAGCTAAACTCTGGGTGGTTAAACCGAATCACACAAAACAAGGGAGCACCTTGCTCTGATACCAATTGAAAGTGCTAGTATTCGACTAGAGTGGGGGATGAATAGGTGATTTTTATGGAAGTCTTCAAAACAGGGGTGTTATGAAGACAAACAATAGAAATGAACCTATTGACATGCAGCGGAAGGTAGACTACACTAGACAAGCCATAGTCAAGTAAGCAATGTAGTGAATGTTGGGGAACGTGAAAATTTCAAAATTTTCCTACGCACATGCAAGATCATGGTGATGCATAGCAATGAGAGGGAGAGTGTATCTTCATAGCCTTGAAGATCGCTAAGCGGAAGCGTTAAGACAACACGGTTGATGTAGTCGTACGTCTTCACGATCCGACCGATCCAAGTACTGAACGCATGACACTCTGAGTTCTGCACACGTTCGGCTCGTGACTTCCTTCCCTTCTTGATCCAGCAAGACGGGCGAAGTAGTATATGAGTTCCGGCAGCACGACGGCATGGTGACGGTGTTGGTGAAGAACAATCTCCGCAGGGCTTCGCCTAAGCACTACGAAAACTATGACGGAGGATAAACTAGAGGGGACGGGGTTGCCAGCCATGGCATTTTTCTTGATGTGTCTTTGGTGCTAGCCCTTCCCCTCTATTTATATGTTGAGCCTTGGGGGTCGAAACTTGGAAGAAAAGCCTCCACAAAGTTGGTTTCACCCCAAAGGCAAGAGTCCTTCTTGGACTCCAAGGCCAGACGCCAGGGTTCCCGACATCTAGAATCAGACGCCAGGGACCCTGGCGTCTGGCCCCTAGACTCTGCAAAACTTTCTTTTGCGCTTTACAAAAACCTTGTGGGCTTTCCCCTTTGGCCCAAATAAAGTTTTCTCGTACCCAAACATTTCGGGAAACATCCAGAACCCCTTCTGGTGAATTCCGGAACCCTTCCGGAGATCAAACACTATTATCCCATATATCAAACTTTATCTCTGGGCCATTCCGAAGTTCCTCGTCATGTCCGTGATCTCATCCGGGACTCCGAACAACATTCGATCACCAACATACATAACTCATATAATACTATATCGTCAACAAGCGTTAAGCGTGCGGACCCTACGGGTTCGAGAACTATGTAGACATGACTAAGACACTTCTATGGTCAATAACCAATAGCGGAACCTGGATGCCCATATTGTCTCCTACATATTCTACGAAGATCTTTATCGGTCTAACCGCATAACAACATATGTTGTTCCCTTTGTCATCGGTATGTTACTTGCCCGAGATTCGATCGTCGGTATCTCAACACCTAGTTCAATCTCGTTACTATCAAGTCTCTTTACTCTTTATGTAATGCGCCATACCGCAACTAACTCATTAGCTACATTGCTTGCAAGGCTTATAGTGATGTGCATTACCGAGAGGGCCCAGAGATACCTCTCCGACAATCGGAGTGACAAATCCTAATCTCGAAATACGTGAACTCAACATGTACCTTTGGAGACACCTGTAGAGCTCCTTTATAATCACCCAGTTACGTTGTGACATTTGGTAGCACAAAAAGTGTTCCTTCGGTAAATGGGAGTTGCATAATCTCATAGTCATAGGAACATGTATAAGTCATGAAGAAAGCAATAGCAACATACTAAACAATCAAGTGCTAAGCTAACAGAAGGGGTCAAGTCAATCACATCATTCTCCTAATGATGTGATCCCGTTAATAAAATGACAACTCATATCTATGGCTAGGAAATATAACCATCTTTGATCAACGAGCTAGTCAAGTAGATGCATACTAGTGACACTATGTTTGTCTATGTATTCACACATGTATTATGTTTCCGGTTAATACAATTCTAGCATGAATAATAAACATTTATCATGAAATAAGGAAATAAATAAGAACTTTATTATTGCCTCTAGTGCATATTTCCTTCAGTCTCCCACTTGCACTAGAGTCAATAATCTAGTTCACATCACCATGTGATTTAACACCAATATTCACATATGTATGTGATTAACACCCATAGTTCACATTGTCATGTGACCAACACCCAAAGGGTTTACTAGAGTCAATAATCTAGTTCACATCACTATGTGATTAACACCAGAAGAGTACTAAGGTATGATCATGTTTTGCTCGTGAGAGAAGTTTTGTCAACGGGTTTGTCACATTCAGAGCCGTGTGTATTTTGCAAATATTCTATGTCTACAATGCTCTGCACGGAGCTACTCTAGCTAATTGCTCCCACTTTCGATTGAGACTTAGAGTCATCTGGATCGGTGTAAAAGCTTGCACAAATGTAACTCTTTACGACAGGCTCTTTTATCACCTCCATAATCGAGAAATATTTCCTTAGTCCTCACTAAGGATATTCTTGACCGTTGTCCAGTGATCTACTCTTAGATCAAAATTGTACTCCCTTGCCAAACTCAGAGCAAGGTATACAATAGGTCTGGTACACAGCAAAGCATAATTTATAGAACCTATGACTGGGGCATAGGAAATGACTTTTCATTCTCTTTCTATTTTCTTCCATGGTCGGGTTTAGAGTCTTACTCAACTTCACACATTGCAAAACAGGCTAGAACTCCTTCTTTGACTGTTCCATTTTGAATTACCTCAAAAACTTATCAAGGTATGTAATCATTGAAAAATCTTATCAAGGTTCTTGGTCTATCTCTATAAATCTTGATGCTCAATGTGTAAGCAACTTCAGCAAGGTATTTCATTGAAAAACTTTTATTCAAGTATCCTTTTATGATATCTAGAAGTTCTATCTCATTTCCAATCAACAATATGTCGCACACATATAATATCAGAAATGTTACAGAACTCCCACTCACTTTCTTGTAAATACAGGCTTATCCAAAAAGTCTGTATAAAACCATATGCTTTGATCACACTATCAAAGCATTTATTCCAACTCCGAGAGGCTTGCACCAGTCCATAAATGGATCGCTGGAGCTTACACACTTTGTTAGCACCTTTCGGATTGACAAAACCTTCTGGTTGCATCATATACAACTCTTCTTCTAGAAATCCATTCAAGAATGCACTTTTGACATCCATTTGCCAAATTTCATAATCATAAAATGCGGCAATTGCTAACATGATTAGGATAGACTTAAGCATCGCTACAGGTGAGAAGGACTCATCATAGTCAACCACTTGAACTTCTCAAAAACCTTTTGCAACAAGTCGAGCTTTGTAGATAGTAACACTACTATCAGTGTTCGTCTTCCTCTTGAAGATCCATTTATTTTCTATGGCTTGCCGATCATCGGGCAAGTCCACCAAAGTCCACATTTTGTTCTCATACATGGATCCCATCTCAGATTTCATGGCCTCAAGCCATTTCGCGGAATCTGGGCTCATCATCGCTTCCTCATAGTTTGTAGGTTTGTCATGATCTAGTAACATGACTTACAACTCCGTACCACACTAGTGCAGACCGTACTTTCAAAGATCTACAAAGTTCGGTAGTAACTTGATCTGAAGCTTCATGATCATCATCATTAGCTTCCTCACTAATTGGTGTAGGAATCACTAGAACTGATTTGTGTGATGAACTTCTTTCCAATTCTGGAGAAGGTACAATTACCTTATCAAGCTCTACTTTCCTCCCACTCACTTCTTTCGAGAGAAACTCCTTATCTAGAAACGATCCATCTTAGCAACGAATATCTTGCCTTCGGATCTGTGATAGAAGGTGTACCCAACAGTTTCCTTTGGGTATTCTATGAAGATGCACTTCTCCGATTTGGGTTCAAGCTTATCAGGTTGAAATTTTTTCACATAAGCATCGCAGCCCCAAACTTTTAGAAACGCCAACTTTGGTTTCTTGCCAAACCACAGTTCATAAGGCATTGTCTCAATGGATTTTGATGGTGCCCTATTTAAAGTGAATGCAGCTATCTTTAATGCATAATCCCAAAATGATAGTGGTAAATTGGTAAGATACATCATAGATCTCACCATATCCAATAAAGTGCGGTTACGACGTTCGGACACACCATTATGCTGTGGTGTTCCATGTGGCGTGAGCTATGAAACTATTCCACATTGTTTTAAATGAAGGCCAAACTCGTAACTCAAATATTCTCCTCTACGATCAGATTGTCGAAACTTTATTTTCTTGTTATGATGATTCTCCACTTCACTTCTGAAATTCTTTGAACTTTTCAAATGTTTCAGACTTGTGCATCATTAAGTAGATATACTCATATCTGCCCAAATCATTTGAGAAGGTTAGAAAATAACGATAATTGCCACGAGCATCAACACTCATTGGACCGCATACATCGGTATGTATTATTTCCAACAAGTCAGTAGCTCGTTCCATTGTTCTAGAGAATGGAGTTTTTGTCATCTTGCCCAAAAGGCACGGTTTGCAAGCATCAAATGATTCATAACCAAGTGATTCCAAAAATCCATCTTTATGGAGTTTCTTCATGCGCTTTACACTGATATGACCCAAACGGCAGTGCCACAAATAAGTTGCACTATCATTATCAACTTTGCATCTTTTAGCATTAATATTATGAATATGTGTATCACTATGATTGAGATCCAACAAACTATTTTCATTGGGTGTATGACCATCGAAGGTTTTATTCATGTAAATAGAACAACAATTATTCTCTGACTTTAAATGAATAACCGTATTGCAATAAACATGATCAAATCATATTCATGCTCAATGCAAACGCCAAATAAAATTTATTTAGGTTCAACACTAATCTCGAAAGTGTAGGGAGAGTGTGATGATGATCATATTAATCTTGGAACTACTTCCAACACACATCGTCACTTCACCCTGAACTAGTCTCTGTTTATTTTGTAACTCCTGTTTCGAGTTACTAATTTTTTAGCAACCGAACAAGTATCAAATACTCAGGGGCTACTATAACACTAGTAAAGTACACATCAATAACCTATATATAAAATATACCCTTGTTCACTTTGCCATCCTACTTATCCACCAAATATTCAGGGTATTTCCGCTTCCAGTGACCATTTCCTTTCTAGTAGAAGCACTCAGTTTTAGGCTTTGCTCCAGCTTTGGGATTCTTCACGGGAGTGACAACTTGCTTGCCATTCTACTTGAAGTTCCCTTTCTTTCCCTTTGCCCTTTTCTTGAAACTAGTGGTCTTGTCAATCATCAACACTTGATGCTCTTTCTTGATTTCTACCTTCATCGATTTCAACATCACGAAGAGCTCAGGAATCGTTTTCGTCATCCCTTGCATACTATAGTTCATCACGAAGTTCTAATAATTTGGTGATGGTGACTAGAGAACTCTGTCAATCACTATCTTATCTGGAAGATTAAGTCCCACTTGATTCAAGTGATTGTAGTACTCATACAATCTGAGCACATGCTCACTAGTTGAGAAATTCTCCTCCATCTTTTTAGCTATAGAACTTGTTGGAGACTTCATATCTCTCAACTCGGGTATTTGCTTGAAATATTAAATTCAACTCTTGGAACATCTCATATGGTCCATGACGTTCAAAACGACTTTGAAGTCCCGATTCTAAGCCGTTAAGCATGGTGCACTAAACTATCAAGTAGTCATCATATTGAGCTAGCCAAACGTTCATAACGTTTGCATCTGCTCCTGTAATAGGTCTATCACCTAGCGGTGCATCAAGGACATAATTCTTCTGTGCAGCAATGAGGATAAACCTCAGATCACGGACCTAGTCCGCATCATTGCTACTATCATTTTTCAACTTAGTTTTCTCTAGGAACACATATAAAAACATAAGGATGTAACAACGTGAGCTATTGATCTACAACATAATTTGCAAAATACTATTAGGACTAAGTTCATGATAAATTAAAGTTCAATTAATCATATTACTTAAGAACTCCCACTTAGATAGACATCCATCTAATCATCTAAGTGATCACGTGATCCAAATCAACTAAACGATGTCCAATCATCACGTGAGATGGAGAAGTTTTCAATGGTGAACATCACTATGTTGATCATATATACTATATGATTCACGCTCGACCTTTCGGTCTCAGTGATCCGAGGCCATATTTGTATATGCTAGGCTTGTCAAGTTTAACCTGAATATTCCGCGTGTGCAACTGTTTTGCACCCGTTGTATTTGAACGTAGAGCCTATCACACCCGATCATCACGTGGTGTCTCAGCACGAAGAACTTTCTCAACGGTGCATACTCAGGGAGAACACTTATACCTTGAAATTTGGTGAGAGATCAACTTATAATGCTACCATCAATCAAAGCAAAACAATATGCATAAAGGATAAACATCACATGCAATCAAATATAAGTGATATGATATGGCCATCATCATCTTGTGCTTGTGATCACCATCTCCGAAGCACCGTCATGATCACCATCGTCACCGGCGCGACACCTTGATCTTCATCGTAGCATCGTTGTCATTTTGCCACCTATTGCTTCTACGACTATCGCTACCGCTTAGTGATAAAGTAAAGCAATTACAGGGTGATTGCATTGCATACAATAAAGCGACAACCTTATGGCTCCTGCTAGTTGCCGATAACTTTGTTACAAAACATGATCATCTCATACAATAAAATTTAGCATCATGTCTTCACCATATCACATCACAGCATGCCCTACAAAAACAGATTAGACGTCCTCTACTTTGTTGTTGCAAGTTTTACGTGGCTGCTACGGGCTGAGCAAGAATCGTTCTTACCTACGCATCAAAAACCACAACGATAGTTCATCAAGTTACTGTTGTTTTAACCTTCTCAAGGACCAAGCGTAGCCACACTCGGTTCAACTAAAGTTGGAGAAACTGACACCTGCCAGTTACCTATGTGCAAAGCATGTTAGTAGATTCAGTCTCGCGTAAGCGTACACGTATTGTCGATCCGGGCCGCTTCATCCAACAATACCACTGAATCAAAGTATGACATGCTGGTAAGCAGTATGACTTGTATCGCCCACAAAGCACTTGTGTTCTACTCGTGCATATAACATCTACGCATAAAACCAGGCTCAGATGCCACTGTTTGGGAACATGGTAATTTCAAAATTTTCCGATGCACATGCAAGATCATGGTGATGCATAGCAACGATTGGGAGAGTGTGTCTTCATACCCTTGAAGATCATTAAGAGGAAGCATTATGACAACGCGGTTGATGTAGTCATACGTCTTCACGATCCGACCGATCCAAGTACCGAACACACGGCACCTCCGAGTTCTGCACACGTTCAGCTCGATGACGTCCTCGCCTTCTTGATCCAGCAAGACGGGCGAAGTAGTAGATGAGTTCCGGCAGCACGACGGCATGGTGACGGTGTTGGTGAAGAACAGTCTCCGCAGGGCTTCGCCTAAGCACTACAGAAATTATGACAAAGGATAAACTAGAGGGGACGGGGTTGCCAGCACATGGCTTGGTGTTTCTTGATGTGTCTTTGGTGCTAGCCTTGCCCCTCTATTTGTATGTTGAGCCTTGGGGTCGAAACTTGGAGTAAAAGCCTCCACAAAATCGGTTTCACCCGAAAGGCAAGAGTCCTTCTCGGACTCCAGGGCCGGACTCTAGGGTTCCCGGCGTCTGGACCCAGACACCAGGGACCCTGGCGTCTGGCCCCTGGACTTTGCAAAACTTTCTTTTGCAATTTCCAAAAACCTTGTGGGCCTTCCCCTTTGGTCCAAATAAAGTGTTCTCGTACCCAAACATTTCGGGAAACATCCGGAACCCCTTCCAATGGATTCTGGAGATCAAACACTATTATCCCATATATCAAACTTTATCTCCGGACCATTCCGGAGTTCCTCGTCATGTCCGTGATCTCATCCGGGACTCCAAACAACGTTCCGTCACCAACATACATAACTCATATAATACTATATCATCAACAAATGTTAAGCGCGCGGACCCTACGGGTTCGTGAACTATGTATACATGACCAAGACACTTCTTTGGTCAATAACCAATAGTGGAACCTGGATTCCCATATTGGCTCCTACATATTCTACGAAGATCTTTATCGGTCGAACCGCATAACAACATACGTTGTTCCCTTTGTCATCGGTACGTTACTTGCCCGAGATTCGATCATTGGTATCTCAATACCTAGTTCAATCTCGTTACTGGCAAGTCTCTTTACTCGTTATTTAAAGCATCATCCCGCAACTAACTGATTAGCTACATTGCTTGCAAGGCTTATAGTGATGTGCATTACTGAGAGGGCCCAGAGATACCTCTCCGATAATCGGAGTGACAAATCCGAATCTTGAAATACGCCAACTCAACATGTACCTTTGGAGACACCTGTAGAGCTCCTTTATAATCACCCAGTTATGTTGTGACGTTTGGTAGCACACAAAGCGTTCTTCCGGTAAACGGGAGTTGCATAATCTCATAGTCATAGGAATATGTATAAGTCATGAAGAAATCCATAGCAACATACTAAACGATCAAGTGCTAAGCTAACGGAATGGGTCAAGTCAATCACATCATTCTCCTAATGATGTGATCCCATTAATCAAATGACAACTCATGTCTATGGCTAGGAAACATAACAATCTTTGGTCAACGAGCTAGTCAAGTAGAGGCATACTAGTGACAGTATGTTTGTCTATGTATTCGCACATGTATAATGTTTCTTGTTAATACAATTCTAGCATGAATAATAAACATTTATCATGAAATAAGGAAATAAATAATAACTTTATTATTGCCTCTAGGGCATATTTCCTTCAGTGAAAGCACAAGACTATCAGCAGCTAGGTAGTATGGATTAGGATGGAAGATAGTATGAAGCCGAACAGTAAACAATCTTCACAAAGTGAAGTCAGTCAGATCAGGCAACTGGGCAAAGACTTCATGAAGACAAACTGTAAGTAAGGTGAGAGAAGAAGGATAGAAGCAGTTGCTCGGAGAGGACAAGGGATTTGTTGCACCAATTCCAGGTGATGTGACAACAGTACGTCTGGTTAGGGAGGATGAGATTTAACTCAGACGACCGTGTCCTCACTTATTCCCGTTGAGCTAAGAACACTTAGTCCTCGCCCAATGACTCTGGTAAGTCTTCAAGGGAGACTTCCAAACCTTCCTAGACTTTGTTCACTGGCAATCCACAATGACTCTTGGATGCTCAGAACTCGACGCCTAACTGGCAGGAGGATTCACAGTCCTCAAGTGTAATAAGTCTTCAGATCACGCGGACAGAAAAACTTCAGTGATGCCTAACACTCTTTGGCTCTAGGTGTTTAGGGATTTGTCCTCGCAAGGATTTCTCTCTCAAAGGCTTCGGAGGTGGGTTGCTCTCAAACGACAAAAGACGTGCACTAACTCTGAGCAGCCACCAATTTATGGTATAGGGGGTGGGCTATTTATTGCCAGGAGGCAACCCGACCTGATTTGTCCAAAATGACCCTAGGTCACTAAGGAATTGACACGTGTCCAACGTTCAGATTTCAAACACATGCAGTAGCTTAGCTTGGGCTACAAGCAAAGCTGACTCATCCAGTTGTAGATAAGATTTGCTCTTATTGTCTTTGCTCCATGACATAGGATTTGGTTTAGCATCACATCATTCACTCTGACTTTGTTCACTTGGACCTCACTTAACAGTACGGTGGTTCCTATGACTCAACAAAGAAGAAAAGGTAACTACGAAACAACTATGTCTTCGCACTCCATATATAGTCTTCACTCGATGTCTTCTCCTGTCATAGTATTCAGTGTGAATATCTTCACAGGCCACCATTGTCTTCAATGTCTTGACACATTTTTAGGGGTCATCTCTGGTAGGTAAACCGAATCAATAAGGGACTACTACCTGTGTTATCCTACAATTCTCACAAACACATTAGTCCCTTAACCAAGTTTGTCGTCAATACTCCAAAACCACCTAGGGGTGGCACTAGATGCACTTACAAGCTGTCTCTAATACATAACCCCAAAGTGATAGTGGTAAACCCGTAAGAGACATCACAGATCACACCATATCCAATAAAGTGCGGTTACGATGTTTGGACACACCATTACGCTGTGGTGTTCCAGGTGGCGTGAGCTGTGAAACTATTCCACATTGTTTTAAATGAAGGCCAAACTTGTAACTCAAATATTCTCCTCCACGATCAGATTGTAGAAACTTTTATTTTCTTGTTACGATGATTCTCCACTTCACTCTAAAATTGTTTGAACTTTTCAAATGTTTCATACCTGTGTTTCATTAAGTAGATATACCCATATCTGCTCAAATCATCTATGAAGGTCAGAAAATAACGATACCCACCACGAGCATCAATACTCATTGGACCGCATACATCGGTATGTATTATTTCCAATAAGTCACTATCTTGTTCAATTGTTCCGGAGAACGGAGGTTTAGTCATATTGCCTATGAGGCACGATTCGCAAGTATCAAATGATTCATAATCAAGTGATTCCAACAGTTCATCTTTATGGAGTTTCTTCATGCACTTTACACTGATATGACCCAAACGGCAGTGCCACAAATAAGTTGCACTATCATTATCAACTTTGCATCTTTTGGCATCAATATCATGAATATGTGTATTATCACGATCGAGATTCAATAAACCATCAACATTGGGTGTATGACCATAGAAGGTTTTATACATGTAAAGAGAATAACAATTATTCTCTGTCTTAAATGAATAACTATATTGCAATAAACATGATCTAATCTTGTTCATGCTCAACGCAAACACCAAATAATATTTATTTAGGTTCAACACTAATCCCGAAAGTATAGGGAGTGTGTGATGATGATCATATCAATCTTGGAACCACTTCCAACATACATCGTCGCTTCATCCTTAACTAGTCTCTATTTATTCTGTAACACCAGTTTTGAGTTACTAATCTTAGCAACCGAACAACTATCAAATACCTAGGGGCTACTATGAATACTAGCTAGGTACACATCAATAACCTATATATCAAATATACCTTTGTTCACTTTGCCATCCCTCTTTTCCACCAAATACTTGGGGTAGTTCCGCTTCCAGTGTCCATTTCCATTGCAATAGAAGCACTCAGTTTCAGGCTTAGGTGTAGCTTTGGGCTTCTTCACGGGAGTGGCCACTTGCTTGCCATTCTATTTGAAGTTCCCTTTCTTTCCCTTTGCCATTTTCTTGAAACTAGTGGTCTTTTCAATGATCAACACTTGATGCTCTTTCTTGATTTCTACCTTTGTCGATTTCGGCATCATGAAGAGCTCGGGTATCATTTTCGTCATCCCTTGCATACTATAGTTCATCATGAAGTTCCAGTAACTTGGTGATGGTGACTAGAGAATTCTGTCAATCACTTACCATATTTGGAAGATTAACTCCCACTTGTTTCAAGCAATTGTAGCACCTAGATATTCCTAGTACATGCTCACTAGCTGAGCAATTCTCGTCCATCATTTAGCTATAGAACTTGTTAGAGATTTCATATCTCTCAACCCATGCCTTTGCTTGAAATATTAACTTCAACTCCTGGAACATGTAATATATTCCATGACGTTTCAAAATGTCTTTGAAATCCCAATTCTAAGCCGTAAATCATGGTGCACTAAACTATCAAGTAGTCATCATATTGAGCTAGCCAAATGATCGTAACATCTGCATCTGCTACTGCAATAGGTCTGTCACCTAGCGGTGCATCAAGGACATAATTCTTCTATGCAGCAATGAGGATAAACCTCAGATCATGGACCTAGTCCGCATTATTGCTACTATCATCTTTCAACTTAGTTGTCTTTAGGAACATATAAAAAACATAGGGAAGCTACAACGCGAGCTATTGATCTACAACATAATTTGCAAAATACTATCAGGACTAAGTTCATGATAAATTATAGTTCAGTTAATCATATTACTTAAGAACTCACACTTAGATAGACATCCCTCTAGTCATATAAATGATCATGTGATCCAAATCAACTAAACCATGTCCGATCATCACGTGAGATGGAGTAGTTTTCAATAGTGAACATCACTATGTTGATCATATCTAATATATGATTCACGCTCGACCTTTCGGTCTCTAGAGCTCCAAGGCCATATCTGTGTATGCTAGGCTCGTCAAGTTTAACCCGAGTATTATGCGTGTGCAAAACTGGCTTGCACCCGTTGGATGTGAATGTAGAGCCTATCACACCCGATCATCACATGGTGTCTCAGCGCGAAGAACTGTCGCAACTGTGCATACTCAAGGAGAACACTTTATACCTTGAAATTTAGTAAGGGATCATCTTATAATGCTACCACCGTACTAAGCAAAATAAGACGCATAAAAGATAAACATCACATGCAATCAAAATATGTGACATGATATGGCCATCATCATCTTGTGCCATTGATCTCCATCTCCAAAGTACCGTCATGATCTTCATTGTCATTGGCATAACACCATGATCTCAATCATCTTGATCTCTATCAACGTGTCGTCACATGGTCGTCTCGCCAACTATTGCTTTTGCAACTATTGCTATCGCATAGCGATGAAGTATAGCAATTATATGGCGCTTGCATCTTATCCAATAAAGAGACAACCATAAGGCTCCTGCCAGTTGCAGATAACTTTAACAAAAGATGATCATATAATACAACAAATTATATCTCATCACGTCTTGACCATATCACATCACAACATGCCCTGCAAAAACAAGTTAGACGTCCTCTACTTTGTTGTTGCAAGTTTTACGTGGCTGCTACGGGCTTCTAGCAAGAACCATTCTTACCTATGCATCAAAACCACAACGATATTTCGTCAAGTATGCTGTTTTAACCTTCAACAAAGACCGGGCATAGTCAAACTCGATTCAACTAAAGCTGGAGAAACAGACACTAGCTAGCCACCTATGTGCGAAGCACGTCGATAGAACCAGTCTCATGAACGCGGTCATGTAATGTCGGTCCAGGCCACTTCATCCAACAATACCGCCAAATCAAATTAAGACGTTGCTAGTAAGCAGTATAACTATTATCGCCCACAACTCTTTGTATTCTACTCGTGCATATAACATCTACACATAGACCTGGCTCGGATGCCACTATTGGGGAATGCAGTAATTTCAAAAAAAATCCTACAATCACGTAAGATCTATCTATGTAATGCATAGCAACGAGAGGGGAGAGTGTGTCCACGTACCCTCGTAGACTGAAAGCGGAAGCGTTATGTAAGGCGGTTGATGTAGTCGAACATCTTCGCAATCCAACCGATCAAGTACCGAACGCACGGCACCTCCGCGATCTGCACACGTTCAGCTCAGTGATGTCCCTCAAACTCTAGATCTAGCTGAGGCGGAGGGAGAGTTTTGTCAGCACAACAACATGGTGACGGTGATGATGAAGTTACCGGCACAGGGCTTCGCCTAAGAACTACAATGATATGATCGGGGTCGAAAACTGTGGAGGGGGCACCGCACACGGCTAAAAGTGATCCCCTCCCCTGTATATATAAAGGAGGGAGGGAGGAGGCAGCCGGCCTAGGGGGCGCGCCAAGCATAGGGAGTCCTACTAGGACTCCCAAGTCCTAGTAGGATTCCCTTTCCTATTTGGTGTAGGAGAGAAGGAAAGAGAGAGAGAGGGAGAAGGAAAGGGGGGTTGCACCACACCCCTTGTCCAGTTTGGTTTGGGTAGGGGGAGGCGCACGCCACCTCTTGTACCTTCTCCCTTCTCTCCACTAAAGCCCAATAAGGCCCATTACTTCTCCCGGTGAATTCCCGTAACTCCCCGGTACTCCGAAAAATACCCGAATCACTCGGAACATTTCTGATGTCCAACTATAGCATTCCAATATATCGATCTTTACGTCTCGACCATTTCGAGACTCCTCGTCATGTCCGTGATCTCATCAGGGACTCCAAACAACCTTCGGTACATCAAATCACATAAACTCATAATACCAATCGTCATCGAACGTTAAGCGTGCGGACCCTACGGGTTCGAGAACTACGTAGACATGACTGAGACACTTCTCCGGTCAATAACCAATAGCAGAACCTGGATGATCATATTGGTTCCTACATATTCTATAAAGATCTTTATCGGTCAAACCGCATAACAACATACGTTGTTCCCTTTGTCATCGGTATGTTACTTGCCTGATATTCGATCGTCGGTATCATCATACCTAGTTCAATCTCGTTACCGGCAAGTCTCTTTACTCGTTCCTAATACTTCATCTTGCGACTAACTCAATAGTCACATTGCTTGCAAGGCTTGTAGTGATGAGCATTACCGAGAGGGCCCAGAGATACCTCTCCGAAACACGGAGTGACAAATTCTAATCTCGATCTATGCCAACCCAACAAACACCTTCAGAGACACCTGTAGAGCATCTTTATAATCACCCTTTTACGTTGTGACATTTTATATCACACAAGGTGTTCCTCCGGTATTCGGGAGTTGCATAATCTCATAGTCCGGGGAACATGTATAAGTCATGAAGAGAGCAGTAGCAATGAAACTGTAACGATCATAATGCTAAGCTAACGGATGGGTCATGTCCATCACATCATTCTCCTAATGATGTGATCCCGTTCATCAAATGACAACACATGTCTATGGTTAGGAAACATAACCATCTTTGATTAACGAGCTGGTCAAGTAGAGGCATACTAGGGACACTATGTTTTCTCTATGTATTCAGACTTGTACTAAGTTTCCGGTTAATACAATTCTAGCATGAGTAATAAACATTTATCATGAAATAAGGAAATAAATAATAAATTTATTATTGCCTCTAGGGCATATTTCCTTCACTGCATTACTGACACAACATAAGAAGTGAAACCTGCAAAAATAGCCATCGTAGAGCAAACCAAGCGGTTTATTTTGTGATGAATGTCAGATGGCAAAACCTGCATCATAATATTGCAGGAAAAGAACGAAAACCTGACAATAAATCAATAAGATTTAGACAATAAACCAATAAGATTTACTTGATGTGACATGAGTGAATCCTTAGCAGGAAATCACTATGTTGAAGTACTAAAGAGAAGATTGATCGTCCAACTACGCGTGGCATGCGGGCCCCCGCCTACTCCCAGAAGCAGGACAGTCCAAAGATCGTGACAAATCGTATGGACTGAATATCCAAGGGACCGGAAATCCTGGTGGGTGCGATAAACCCTGCAATGCATACATATATTGGACTGTAACCATAATTGATAGACCATCCTAACAAAAAAGATGATCTGGATACTTCAAAATATACAGACTGAATTGAGTGGACAGACATTAACATAGACTATTCTCAGGACTCACCACACACCAAAAGCGGCAATACTAAACAATACAAGGTTCACAAACACAAATCAAGTACTGAACAATAGTACTTACTACAGACAAGCAAAGTTATACTAATTAAATTATGCAGACTATTTGTTGCCACCGACCTATGGGATGAACCCCGCATAACTGACTAGGCCATGGACTTCATGAGAGATGTCTACCTGCACCATCACCATATCGTCAACCTTGGAGAACCTAACAAAGTGGTCTTTCCACTCATAAACATGATGGTGAAGACAGTCTGCATCAGATTTGTCCGGAAGCTTTACAAGAACCACAACCTTCGTAATCGAAGGCAGATCAAGGAAATTGTTATGGACAAGTACAGCCTCGAGAACATGCCTGATAACAATGCTACAGGAAAACACTAGTTCAGGACACGTGGCGACAAGGACACGGCAGCTGGATAGTTTAGCAGTAGAACTCATCCTTAGGTCCTCCGAGCTTTGTTCGCCAGTGTCTTATGTAGTGGCTGGCATTCCTGTGATCACTTAGATTGAAATCAACAAATTGCATTTTGCCAGATGGATTCTTTAGAAAGCTTCCCGGATAAAGTTCAGAAAAGTTCCCGATGCGAAATTCAAAAAAAAGAGTAATTCAAAGGAAAAATTAATTTGAGGGGCAAGTGTGTGATCGATTTGATCAGTCCGTGTAGGAACAAGGTTTAAATTGTTGTTTGAATACCGACTGCCTTCCTTGTGCTTCAATCCTCTTATCCGATCCAACTTCCCCTAGGAGCCAAGCAGAAAAGCCCCCCAAAATTTGTATGCAAGATGAGCTTACAGGACTACCAATCAATCCTCACCCAACATGACTTTGAGAACTTCATATCCACCGCGGACCTGGTTCTAATTCAAACAAAAACCAAATATTTTATTACTACCTCCGTTCATAAATATAAGATGATTTTCGATATTATACTCAATATATGACTACATATACGCCTAGAAATGAGTGAACAAAGACACTAGAACATGTCTTCAAAGGCATGAGAGCAGAGGGATTACTTGCAATATCCATAACAGAAGTTACTGAGGCAAATATACCCTCTTCAAAGGTAGCATTAATGTTCATAAAGTAGTTGAAAGTAATCTATAAGAAATCAGTGTCAACCTCTCACATGTTTTGGTCAAAAGAGGAATTTAGAACCATCATTTGGCACACAAACATCACATGCAAGATCACCCAGAAAGTTGTACTACTAGTACTAGTACTGCGTGTTAGATGAAAAAACACGATCAAGATTGAGAAAAAGATAGTCAAGAATAGATATTACCTGGACTTTCTTAATCAGGGATCCCGGAGAGGGGGGGCTTGGACAGGGCAATGGCTTTGAGCTTGTCTGCAGTAGTCTCGGGGGGGGGGGGGGTGCTTGCACTTCTTCGTACCATGAGCCTCGACGGTTTTGGACGGAGCCATAGACATCACTTCGGCCGGTGCTCCGGCGTCCATCAAGAAACTGTCAAATAGAAAAAAAAGAAAAGAAACCATAATCACAAACCCAAAAGAAGAACAGAGAGGGAGTTATAGGATCAATCTCGGGGTTGCAAGACCGGGCCTTGGCAAGAATCAACACCATTGATGCGCTCAGCTTTCCTTCTTTGTGATAGAAGAACAATGGCAAAAGCAGGTCAGGGTTTTTCTCGAACAAATGAGGAATGAGATGAGGGAGAAGCGAGTGGGGGTTTTCTTCAAGAGAGGAAGCTGTGAGAGAAGAGTGAAATTATGGTTGCTTCGTCCGTCCAACTTACTACTAGAAAGGATGGGGTTTTGAGATTTGACGGCTCATTGGGCATTACTGCGGCGGTTCGATCGGGGTAGTCTACCATGCAGTTGGGCACTCTACTATGGAGTAATTTAGTGCATGGCTGGTGGACCCCGATGCTGGCTGTCCCACACGTCGGCGAAAGTGAGTAGCAAGGTTCCCGACGACCGTGGAGGAGGATCTGCACGGTAGAGCATGTCCACTGTTTTTCTGAAGAAAAAAATGAGTACAACAAGCGTTTCCACTCTTACGACAGAGGAGTGCGAAACACGGCAACCACTTGAACATACACAGTACTCCTACTACTAGGCATGTGCAGTGGTTCATACGTCAGTACTACATAATCTTGTTGCTAGTGTAGTAAGATATGACGATAACAAATGATGTTGTGCGCATGTCAACTGTATGAACAGTAATGTAGTAACATCGTACCGCTTTTTTGATTGTCCGGTCGAGAATGAATGGTGAGATCAATGTTAACAAAACTAGGTCTACAGTGCACGGAGAGTACGGTGCTACATTACTCCACGAAACATGAACCATATGAAGCATGAATCAGTGTTAGGCAGGGTTTGTGAAGGGTGCACGGGATGGGAGCAAAAGTTCCCTTCTCGACCCACTTTTGGGTGTTTGGCAGAGTGCATGAAGGGTGCATGAGTCCACACGAGTAGGTTAACAGAAATACCCGAAGAGGGAACAACTATATTGAGATGAGAATGCAACCAAACACACCCACATGCTTTGTGCTACAGTGACTGAGCTGCACCATCTGAGTTTGATCCAATGGTCATGTTGCGCCGAGACATGGACATGCCCATGCAGAGGGTGCCTAAACACCACCGAAGTCCCTCTACTTCTCGAGGCGCACAACATTGGTGATGCAGGGTGCAACCGCCCATAGAGCCCGCTCTAGATCGACAGGAGCTAGCTCGCCAAAGGCGGAGTCCAATGGCACGAATGGATTCCGATGACGGGGCCCTGAGAGGATTCGCCCGGCAACAACAATGGCAGCCTGCAACCCCTGCTTGTCCAGCTCCACCCCCACCATCCCGCGGAGACGGCTCAGCTCCTCGGAGATATAGGTGAAGAAGGAGACAAGGTCAGGAAGCCGCAGCTCGTTGAAGTCGATGGGGTGGTCGAACAGGTTTAGCCCGATGGCTGGCATGGTCGCGCTGGCACGACGGTAGGCATCACGTAGCCGCAACACGTGTGTGGCAACTTGGTCCACCAAGTGGCTGAGGCGATCCTGGACCTCGTCACGATCGGACCGCTCGCGCTTCAGCCGGCTCCCCTAATGGCCTATCGTATCTCCTGCTTTCTACAGCAACATCACCGACGCCTCGAGCATCTTTGTGGTGGACGCATGTCGCTTTCGAAGCTCCTTGAATTCCCTCACATAATGGAGGAGCATGGAATTCCTCTCCTCCTCGAGCTCACGGAGCTCCACGTCCTTGGCCTGAGCTCTGCATCCTCGGCTGGGGCGACTGTGTCATGCACCTCACCTCAGACTCCATGATCTGTTGCGCCGCCATGGCACCAGGTAGAAGCAATGGGGAGAGGAAGCAAAGGGGGCGAAACAGCTGAAAGGCAATGCAATCTATGGGAAGGTGGAGGGAGCCAGCCGAGGAGCGGTGAATCTTTTGGTTTTCACCATGGCAAAACACCAGTCGACGACTTCTCACATGAGGGAGCAGTGGGTTTTACAAGCAGAGTCATCATGACTACTAATTGCTGCCGCGCCTGCTCCCGTCAGTCAAAAAATTAAAAATCCTGCCGCGCCTGCTCCCGTCAATCAAAAAATTAAAAAATTTGCCGCACCCAAACACCAAAGCAATGTCGCGGTGGATATTTAAATTTACCTGCCAGCAAGGAGATAAAAAGGGGTGAAAAAACAAATGTGGCGGCTGCCTAGCTAATCGGTCGCACTAGCCCAACTAGCTAGCCATCGTGCTTCACTGATGTAGTCGGCAGGAAAGGTGGTCTTTCGTGATTTAACGACTCATTTACTTGCTTTGGCGCTACAACCGAGGAGGACCCAGAAAACGTGCGGTAGGGCGTCCCACATCTAGGCAAGGAAGAATATATGTGTGCACCACCCGGGAGGATCCCGAAACCGCGCGGTAGGGTGTGCCACGTCTCGGCACGGAGGAAAAATGTGCGTGTAAAAATATACTGTATCAGACATAGTACCTATGGTTCGACCTCGAGACCCAGCCAGTCGGTCGAAAACACCCCACTAGACACACAGCTTCATCATGCTAACGTGGCACGGAGGATAGGTGTGGTTAGGTCTGTCTCAACCAGCCACAAAATCTCTTGTTCTAGGCAATTCTTCTATTTTCCAAGATTTTTTTAGTTATAGTAACACCACGACAAGCTAGCGCCGCTCTTCGTGTGTGCCTGTGCGTCTAAAGGTTAGACAATGGAGATGACAGAGAGATCGCAGACCTGGGACCCACCAGTAAGTGAGTCAACGGTCATGCACGTGTTAACGAGGCACTCCCTCTACTATACTCAATGTAATACTATATAAAATCGAGTTGTGGGACAAAACCAATAACCGTTGTTTTTTCAGGCTATCGACTTACGCTTTGTAGCCCAGGTTGCCAGTTTGAATCTTGTCTTTTAGATTTTTTTAGTTTTAGGTCCAAATTTGATTAATGACATGTGTGACCCCCGTGTGTTGTTCCAATATTTCAGTGTAGGATGGTTTTTTTAAAAAACACTTTACGCGGTTAGACAAGTAACGACACGAGTTACACGTATTTTGCAAGTTTACAAACAAAAATGACAGCAACATAGAATATCACATCCACCCCGCAACTTAGATGCTATGGTGATCGAGTTTTTACATCGTTGGAAGTGAGATCCAATGGCTTGGGAGTAGTCTTTGTAATTATGCGCAATTTTCAAACTCTCCAAAGGTGTTTTTGCAAATAAAACATTCGGGCCTCATGTGTGCCACTTCATCTTGGATCCAACGGCTCCCCGTTGCTCATATTAGGTGCTCCCCGTATCTTAATTAGCCGCTATGGTGATACGAGCATCTAGGTCGTATGATCTGTGATCAGATGGCACATGCATAGTACTTGTACTTTCTGCGCAATTCCCAAACTCTCTCGGCCGTATATTGCAAAAACATTCAAACCTCCTACCATGGACCATTAGATCTCCATGAAGTCGTATCACCATAGAATCTATGGTGCGGGAGCACCTCATATTCTCCAGTGCGAGAAAACATTAGGTGCTCTTGCAGCTTGGATGCTATGGTGATAAGAGCTTCGAGGTCGTTTGATTTGAGATCCAATGGCATCTGAGCAGTCTTTGTGCTTGTAAGCAGTGGCCGAACTCTTTGGGGGATTTTTTGCAAGAAACCATTCGAACCACCGAGGAGTTGTTGGGTCACAAATCCAACGGCTCCAAAGAGCTTATATCACCAAAGCATCTAAGGTGTGGTAGCACATGATATTCTTACATACAGGAGAATATGATGTCCTCCTTCATCTTAGATGCTATGGTGATACAAGCTTCGAGATCGTTGGATATGGGATCCAAGGGCATCTGAGAAGTTTTTGTACAAATGGTGTGCAGTTCTCAAACTCATTAAGGTTTCCTGTAAAAATATCAAGACATCCGGTGAGCTGCTATATCTCATATCTACAAGCTCCAAGCAACTCATATCAGCATATAGCATCTAAGGTGTGGGGGCACATGATATTCTCCCGGGGAGGAGGGGGTGCACAACCAATCGATGTTTGGAAGGGTGGGGACAAATATAATTTAAACAATCCTAAACAGAGCTTCACAATTTTATCTAAGGTCGAGGGGTTAACCCCCGACAATCTACATAGCTCCGCCTAAACACAACATTTGCATGTACTGTAGTACTAGAATTAATATTCACTAGTCATCAACCCGTGCTTCTGCACGGGCTAGAAATTTTGACAACTTCACATCTATTAATATATATAGTTTTGTTCTTGTGAAATATTGAAGAATTTGGAAATAAGAAAAATTCCTTTTGATAACCTATTTTAATAACACATAATATTTCCTCCGTTTCTATTAGAATGGTATCATATCTGACTACAATGAGACTACTCTAATTTGGACTGATGTACAATTAATGGAATTTCTAGTTACCTTTTAATTTTTTAGTTTGATGTTGCTTAGATGTTATATTTAAATTAAAGAGAACCAAGGGATTTCTTCAAAACTATAAATGTACATTTATATTATTTAAAAAAACTTCACTTGGTTGTGCTAATTTTTAGGTAACATGGCTTATTCTAAGGTGGAACTCGAAAGTAGTTCCTTGCATTTATATCATAAACAATTAGTGTAGTATACTTCAAATTTGGATAATTATTGATATACTTTGTCCTATCACTTTTCGGTTGTTGTTATTATCTTTCTCTATGAGTGCCCACTGCAGCCTTTATTTAGATTATCATGTTTGGACATTGTAAGCTTTGCAATAAGTAACAGAGAGTTGTACACATCAATGGATGCAGCGTCTGGTGGTGTTATGCCTCTTTCTTTAAAAAGTAAAGGTAGATACACCATCCTATTATATGATAATTATAGAAAACACATACATTATCAAACCTATTTTTGTTAATAGATAATACCAGCTAGGATATAAATTACCTATCAAAGGGTATTTCACAAACCTTATGGTTGACCAAAGTGTACACATATCCATGCTTGACAACATTATTACTTATTTTTGGAATATAGTATTAAAAATACATTTACCAAGTTATTGACTAAACAACTAAATATCTGCATGGAAAGTAGCCCAGGCACATGCACTGAAGAAGGGCAAAAAGGAAGCCTTGCATTTGTATAGCCAATAGTTAGTGTAATATATGTACAATAAATATGTTCTACAAATGTTTTGAAACTTACTATATATTTCTATAAATACACTATTAGGGATAGAAATTGTTGGTCATCTAGTTTGGAGAACAAATTTATTATGGAGATATGGTGGCAGTACAAAATATCTTTGGAATGTAGTACTATTCTAATATATACCCAATTATTTTTCAAAACACCTACGTATCTGCAAAGACAATAGCCTAGGCTCATGCAAAGTGGACGAAGAGGGGGAATCAGGAGGAATTGTGCTTGCTGGACTTCTCATCAAAGAATACATGTGAGTCCGAGTGTAATACGATCGACTTCTTTTTTTAACCCCGCCATTGCTAAAAATATGTCCACAAATAGATGGCTTGGATTTGTTTTTGTGTGCATCTCAACCTAAGTCAAATTCTAAGCATATAGCAGTAGACGTTAATGACACATGCCTTGGCTTCATCCATTCTCACGACTGGCATATCCTCATCATCGCCACTGAAAATTGAACTGAGCTCGAGTTCTATCTAGCAGTAGACCAAACAATCATATGGGAAGAACATAAAACACTCGAGTGTTGTTTGTTTATGCGAAACAGCATGATACCATCCACTGCATAATTGTTTTAACCCTCAAGATTGCATATTTGTGGTAGATGTATTATCCCAAACAGATGCAAACTATTAAAATAAGAAATCATGAGGCAAACCACATATTGAAGAATGGATCGATCTGATTACCGGATGTTTCAACCTTGCCCATGCATGCCCGAAGACTGCCCATCATTAAGCATATCCATAGAAACTATCTAACTATTAAAATATTAGCCAAATTTATTGGTGAAAGGTAGATGAACTGATAAAGAAGTGCACAACTTAAATTTGTCATGGTATTGTATAACACCCACGATGCGGCTATATCTACCACGTGTCGAAGCACGACTTAGAGGCATAACCGCATGGTGGTTTTGTCGCAAGAAGGGTCATCTTCACACAATCCCATGTAATGAATAAGAATGGGATAAAGAGAGTTGGCTTACAATCGCCACTTCACAAAATACATAATTAAGATCATACATCATTCAAATACACTCATAGACCGACTACGGTCAGGTTCAAATGAAAAGAAGACAACCCCAAATGCTAGATCCCCGATCGTCCTGACTGGGCTCCTCTACTGATCATCTGGAAACGATACATAGTAACGACCAAGGGCCTCATCGAATTCCCACTTCAGCTCAGTTGCGGCATCTGCGCCAGTATCCTCGGCACCTGCATCTGTTTTGGTAGAAACTGTGAGTCACGAGGACTCAGCAATCTCACACCCGCGAGATCAAGACTATTTAAGCTCATAGGTAGGACAAGAGGTAATATGGTGGAGCTGCGGCAAGCACTAAGCATATGTGGTGGCTAACATACGCAAGTGAGAGCGAGAAGAGAAGCAACGCGTCGGTCGAGAAGCTAGAAGTGATCAAGAAGTGATCCTGAAACTACTTTTGTCAAGCATAACTCAAACCATGTTCACTTCCCAGACTCCACCGAGAAGAGACCATCACGGCTACACACACGGTTGATGCATTTTAAAGAGGTCAAGTGACAAGTTATCTACAACCGGACATTAACAAGTTCCCATCTGCCTCATAACCGCGGGCACGGCTTTCGAAAGATTATATACCCTGCAGGGGTGTCTCAACTCAGCCCATCACAAGCTCTCATGGTCAACGAAGGAATAGACCTTCTCCCGGGAAGACCCGATCAGTCTCGGAATCCCGGTTCGCAAAACATTTCAACAATGGTAAAACAAGACCAGCAAAGCCACCCGATACGCCGACAAATCCCGATAGGAGCTGCACATATCTCGTTCTTAGGGCAACAACGGATGAGACACGCTACGAGTAAAACCAGCCCTCAAGTTTCCCCGAGGTGGCCCCGCAGGAGGCTCATTTCGGACCAACACTCGAAGGAGCACTGGCCCGGGGGGGTTAAATAAAGATGACCCTTGGGCTCGCGAAAACCCAAGGGAAAGGGCTTAGGTGGCAAATGGTAAAACCAAGGTTGGGCCTTGCTGGAGGAGTTTTATTCAAAGCGAACTGTTAAGGGGGTCCCATAAATCACCCAACCATGTAAGGAACACAAAATCAAGGAACATAACACCGGTATGACAGAAACTAGGGCGGCAAGAGTGGAACAAGTCACCAGGCATAAGGCTAAGCCTTCCACCCTTTACCAAGTATATAAGGTGCATTAATTTAACCAGGAGATATTGTGATATCCCAAAGTATCCATGTTCCGACCAGGAACAAACTTCATCTTCACCTGCAACTAACAACGCTATAAGAGGGGCTGAGCAAAAGCGGTGACATAGCCAAACAACGATTTGCTAGGACAGGATGGTTAGAGGTTTAACATGGCAATAGGGAGGCATGGTAAACAAAGGCAGGTAGAGCTAACATAGCGATACAGCGAGTACTAGCAAGCAAAAATAGAAGTGATATCGAAGGTATGATCATCTTGCCTGCAAGGTTCTCAGGTTGTCGAAGGCTGGATCCTCGTAAGCATACTCAACAGGTTCCTCGTGCACGTACTCGTATCCCGGCTCTACCCAAAGAAAGAACACAAGTAAGGAACCACAATAAATCATGGTTCAATGCACAAACAACATGATGCAATACATGTCATGCTATGCGAGATGTGGTATGCAATGCATATACGTGCTTCGAAAGGAAAGATGATGAACCAGGCATCAACTTGGCAAACCAAGTATGCCGCTGGAAAGATGAGATGATTTCGGTTGAAATCGATATAAAGATCACCGGGAACGGAAGCACGGTTTGCAAATGACAAGCAACACAAGAATGGCACAAAGCTGCGATTAACAGCACGATGCTACTTAGCATGCAACAGTAAATTATGCTACAACACCCCAACATAAAAACAAAGCATATGGCAATGATCTACAGGAGATGCTTTACAAAAGAGGAACACTGAGCTACGGCTAATTCACATCATAACAGGTTCAAACAAGCATGGAGAAAGTGCAAAAAATATTATCAGGTTGGACATGGCATAAACAGCATCACGAAGCAATGTTCAGAGCAAGTTATCAACATGCTACAGGAACTTATAATAGCCAAACAAGACATGGCATGAATCTACTCAAAGCATAGATCAAAAGTCCCTTACTGACCATAAGCCAAAAGGGATCAGAAAATATGATGGCACCCACGTAAACATAGCAAGTTTCGTTAACAGATTTCAGCAAACAAAGCATGGCATTGAAATAATTATGAAGGCACCTTCGTGATCTCGATGCACTCACTACAGAGCATCTCATGATAAACTAAGCATACATCCGTCAAGAAGACATGACATAGAAGCTACACATGGCAAGAAACAACATCATAGCATATCCGGATCAACTACAACAACCTCGGCCAAATTGAATAACATGTAAACAATCTGCCAGGAAACATTTTGAAGCAAAAGTAAAGCACGAAAATGACATGCTAGACTACTCCATAATTGCAACCAGGACCATGGATGGATAGAGCAAAACCAGGTTTTCAAAACACCCTTACTTAAGTATCTCAAATTATGCATGTATCTCTCTGTAGCAACATGTTTACATGGCAATAAAATTACAGCAGAGCAGGAACTAAAAACAGCATTAACACGAAGCCTAGTTTGCATGCTTGTGCTAGTTACCACATTTATCACAAAAATACATGGTAAGCACCTCTGTAAAGAAGACATAGCCTAGTTCAAAACACATTTAGGGACCAACCTCATAGGATGCACACATCAATCATGGCAAAAATGACAAAAGAGCTCGTGCTGATAAGATTCTGAAACTAACATTATGAAGCCGCCTTCCAACAGCATTTAGGGCATCAAGATGAGCTCAAATGTAAATAATTCAATGGAATGAAATGATGTACTCTTTGAGACAAACAATTTGACATATTACACACCCATAACGGAGCTACGGATGCGAAGATGTGATGCGATGAAGATGCAACAATATTCTGGTAGAAAATGACAGTGAAAAAAACGGGGGGAGAAGTCAACCCTGGTCCGGATCTGGATCTGGCCGGATCGAGGTCGCCGGAGATCGGGGCGCGGCTGCCGGAGGCGGAGGGGGTTGGGGACGAGGCCGGGCGGCGGCCGGAGTCAGGGGTGGCCGGAGCGGAAGCCGCGGGACGGCGCGG